>NC_092039.1:92841687-92859148 GCF_003086295.3 Arachis hypogaea
TTATCTTTTTCTAAATGATTTTCAATCATATCTTTTCAAACATATCTTTTCAATCACATCTTTTTCAAAATTAATTTTTTCAATCATATATTTTTCTAATTTCAAAATCTTTTTCAAAAATCACTTTATTTCTTTCCCAATATTAGTTTTCAAAAATCTCAATCAAATTTTCAAATTTCTTTTTAAAATCTTTTAATTAATTTTCGAAAATTCTTCCCCTCTTCTCACATCCTTCTATTTAAGGGACTAAAACTCCTCCTCAAGGTACAATTCGAACTCCCTCCTTCTGTATATGTTCGAATTCTCCTCCATCTACCACCTCCTTCTATTCTTCCTTTCTTCTGACACTTCAAGGAATCTCTATACTGTGACATAGAGAATTCCATACTTTCTTGTTCTCTTCTCTTTCATATGAGCAGGAACAAAGATAAAGGCATACTTGTTCAAGCTGATCCTGAACCTGAAAGGACCTTGAAGAGAAAGCTAAGAGAAGCTAAAGAACAATTCTCTTTAGAGGGCCTAACAGAACTCTTCAAAGAAGAAGAAATCATGGCAGCCGAAAATAACAATGCCAACAATGCAAGGAAGGTGCTTGGTGACTTTACTGCACCTATTCCTGATTTCTATGGGAGAAGCATCTCTATCCCTGCCATTGGAGCAAACAACTTTGAGCTTAAGCCTCAATTAGTTTCTCTAATGCAACAGAATTGCAAGTTTCATGGACTTCCATTGGAAGATCCTCATCAGTTCTTAGCTGAGTTCTTGCAAACTGTGACACTGTCAAGACCAATGGGGTTGACCTGAAGTCTACAGACTTATGCTCTTTCCTTTTGCTGTAAGAGACAGAGCTAGAACATGGTCGAACTCACAACCTAAAGAAAGCCTAAACTCTTGGAAAAATCTAGTCAATGCCTTCTTGGCAAAGTTCTTTCCACCTCAAAAATTGAGCAAGCTTAGAGTGGAAGTCCAAACCTTCAGACAGAAGGAAGGTGAATCCCTCTATGAAGCTTGGGAAAGATACAAGCAATTGATCAGAAGATGTCCTTCTAACATGCTTTCTGAATGAAGAGCAAGTTGCTAAGTACCTTGGAGTAATCATGAAGCTAAATGCCAAGTTATTTGGTAACGAGACTTGGGAGGATGAACCTCCATTGCTCATCAAAGAACTGAAAGACCTGACTAGGCAGAGATTACCTCAAAAGAGACAGGACCCTGGAAAGTTCTCAATCCCTTGTACCATAGGCACCATGACCTTTGAGAAGGCTCTATGTGACCTAGGGTCAAGCATAAACCTTATGCCTCTCTCTATAATGGAGAAGCTAGGGATCATTGAGGTACAAGCTGCAAGAATCTCACTTGAGATGGCAGACAATTCAAAGAAACAGGCTTATGGACTTGTAGAGGATGTCTTGGTAAAGGTTGAAGACCATTACAACCCTGCTGATTCATAATCCTAGAGACTGGGAAGTGTATGGATGAATCCATCATCCTTGGCAGACCCTTCCTAGCCACAGCAAAAGCTGTGATTGAAAGCTCAAGGATATCCCTTGTGTTTAAAGCTCAAGGATATCCCTCTGTCACCATGGAGAGGAAGCACGAAGAGCTTCTCTCAATACAGAGTCAAATAGAGCCCCCACAGTCAAACTCTAAGTTTGGTGTTGGGAGGCCACAACCAAACTCTAAGTTTGGTGTTGAACCTCCACATTCAAACTCTAAGTTTGGTGTTGGGAGGTTCCAACATTGCTCTGAACATCTGTGAGGCTCCATGAGAGCCCACTATCAAGCTATTGACATTAAAGAAGTGCTTGTTGGGAGGCAACCCAATCGTTACTATTCTATGATAATTTTCTATTTTCTATTTTCTATTTTATGTTTTCTGTAGGTTGATGATCATGTGAAGTCACAAAAACAATTGAAAAAGCAAAAATAGAAGGAAAAACAAAATGAAAAATAGAACACCCTGGAGGAGAAACTTACTGGCGTTTAAACGCTAGTAAAGGTAGCAGAATGGGTGTTAAACGCCCAGTCTGGCACCATTCTGGGCGTTTAACGCCAGAAAAGGGTACCAGACTGGCGTTTAACACCAGGAATGGGCAAGAAGATGGCGTTAAACGCCAGAAATGGGCAGCAGCCTGGCGTTTAATGCCAGGATTAGCAGAAAGGGGCGTTTTGCATGCCACTTGGTGCAGGGATAAGATATCCTTGACACCTCAGGATCTGTGGACCCCACAGGATCCCCACCTATCCCACCACTCTCTCTCTTCTTCATCCATTCACCAATCACCTCAATAACTCTTCCCCAAAAACCCCTCACCTATCAAATCCCACCATTCTCTTCACCACTCACATCCATCCTTCATAAAACCCCACATACCTCACCATTCAAATTCAAACCACTTCCCCTCCCAAACCCACCCTCTATAGCCGAACCATACACACCCCTCTCACCCCTATATAAACCCATCTTCACTCCTTCATTTTCACACAACCTAAACACCACTTCTCCCCTTGGCCAAAACACAAGCCCACTCCATCTCCTCTATTTCTTCTTCTTCTACTCTCTTCTTTCTTCTTTTGCTCGAGAACGAGCAACCTTCTAAGTTTGGTGTGGTAAAAGCTAAAGCTTTTTGTTTTTCCATAACCATTTATGGCACCAAAGACCGGAGAAACCTCTAGAAAGAGGAAAGGGAAGGCAAAAGCTTCCGCCTCCGAGTCATGGGAGATGGAGAGATTCCTCTCAAGGGTGCATCAAGACCACTTCTATGAAGTTGTGGCCAAGAAGAAGGTGATCCCCGAGGTCCCTTTTAAGCTCAAAAAGGGAGAATATCTGGAGATCCGACATGAGATCCGAAGAAGAGGTTGGGAAGTTCTCACCAACCCCATTCAACAAGTCGGAATCTTAATGGTTCAAGAGTTCTATGCCAATGCATGGATCACCAAGAACCATGATCAAAGTGTGAACCCGGACCCCAAGAATTGGCTTACAATGGTCCGAGGGAAATACTTGGATTTTAGTCCGGAAAATGTAAGGTTGGCATTCAACTTGCCCATGAAGCAAGGAGATGCACATCCCTACACTAGAAGGGTCAACTTTGATCAAAGGTTGGACCAAGTCCTCATGGACATATGTGAAGAGGGCGCTCAACGGAAGAGAGATTCAAGAGGGAAGCCGGTTTAACTAAGAAGGCATGACCTCAAGCCCGTGGCTAGGGGATAGTTGGAGTTCATCCAACGCTCAATCATTCCCACTAGAAACCGGTCCGAAGCTACTATAGACCGGGCTATCATGATACATAGCATCATGATTGGAGAGGAAGTGGAAGTTCATGAGGTTATATCCCAAGAACTCTACAAGGTGGTGGACAAGTCCTCCACTGTGGCAAGGTTAGCTTTCCCTCATCTCATTTGTCACCTCTGCAATTCAGCTGGAATTGACATAGAGGAAGACATCCTCATTGATGAGGACAAGCCCATCACTAAGAAAAGGATGGAGCAAACAAGAGATCCCACTCATGGACAAGAGCATGAGGAAACTCTTCATCATGAAATCCCTGAGATGCCTCAAGGGATGCATCTTCCTCCATAAAACTATTGGGAGTAAATCAACACCTCCCTAGGAGAATCAAGTTCCAACATGGGACAACTAAGGGTAGAGCGCCAAGAGCATTCCATCCTCCTCCATGAAATTAGAGAAGATCAAAGAACCATGAGAGAGGAGCAACAAAGGCAAGGAAGAGACATTGAGGAGTGGTATGCGAAATTGTTACTCAGGTTGTGAATTATTGTTCGAAATTGATTCCCTGGCGATGGCACCAAAAACGGATGCACAGAACCATGGTCTAAACATATCTTTACAACTTCGCATAACTAACCAGCAAGTGCACTGGGTCGTCCAAGTAATACCTTACGTGAGTAAGGGTTGAATCCCACGGAGATTGTTGGTGTTAAGCAAGCTATGGTCACCTTGTAAATCTCAGTCAGGCGGATATAAAATAGTTATGTAGTTTTCGAAATTTAGTAATAAAAGAAAGATAGAAATACTTATGTAGATCATTGGTGAGAATTTCAGATAAGCGTATGGAGATGCATTCGTTCCTCTGAACCTCCGCTTTCCTGCTGTCTTCATCCAATCCATCTTACTCCTTTCTATGGCTGGCTTTGTGTAAGGATGTCACTGGTGCCAATGGCTACTTTCAATCCTCTCGGGAAAATGGTCCAAATGCTCTGTCATAGCACGGCTAATCGTCTGGAGGCATCACCCTTGTCGTTGGTTGCATCCTATTCCTCTCTGTGAAAATGGTCCGATGCGCTTTCACTGCATGGCTAATCATCTTGGAGGTTCTCGATCATACTGGAATAGGATTTACTATCCTTTTGCGTCTGTCACTACGCCCAGCACTTGCGAGTTTGGAGTTCATCACAGTCATTCAATTCCAGAGTCCTACTCGGAATACCACGGACAAGGTTTAGACTTTCCGGACTCTCATGAATGCCGCCATCAATCTAGCTTATACCACGAAGATTCTGATTAAGAGATCTAAGAGATACTCATTCATTCTAATGTAGAACGGAAGTGGTTGTCAGGCACGCGTTCATAGGGAATGATGATGATTGTCACGTTCATCACATTCAGGTTGAAGTGCGAATGAATATCTTAGAAGCGAAATAAGATGAATTGAATAGAAAACAGTAGTACTTTGCATTAATCTTTGAGGAACAGCAGAGCTGCACACCTTAATCTATGGAGTGCAGAAACTCTACCGTTGAAAATACATAAGTGATAATGGAGTTCATTGGTCTCGGCCCCAGAGGGTAACCGGAGTAACCAAGAGTACGAATACAATGATAAAAAGTTCTATTTATAATAAACTAGTCACTAGGGTTTACAGAAGTAAGTAATTGATGCATAAATCCACTTCCGGGGCCCACTTGGTGTGTGCTTGGGCTGAGCTTGAAGTCTACACATGGAGAGGTCATTCTGGGAGTTGAACGCCAGCTTTTGTGCCAGTTTGGGCGTTGAACTCCACTTTGCAACTTGTTTCTGGCGCTGGACGCCAGAATTGGGCAGAGAGCTGGCGTTGAACGCCAGTTTGTGTCATCTAAACTTGGGCAAAGTATGCAAATTTATACATTGCTGGAAAGCCCTGGATGTCTACTTTCCAACGCAATTAGAAGCGTGCCATTTTGAGTTCTGTAGCTCCAGAAAATCCATTTTGAGTGCAGGGAGCTCAGAATCCAACAGCATCAGCAGTCCTTCTTCAACCTCTGAATCTGATTTTTGCTCAAGTCCCTCAATTTCAGCCAGAAAATACCTGAAATCACAGAAAAACACACAAACTCATAGTAAAGTCCAGAAATGTGAATTTAACATAAAAACTAATGAAAACATCCCTAAAAGTAACTAGATTCTACTAAAAACATACTAAAAACAATGCCAAAAAGCGTATAAATTATCCGCTCATCACAACACCAAACTTAAATTGTTGCTTGTCCCCAAGCAACTGAAAATCAAATAGGATAAAAAGAAGAGAATATACTATAAATTCCAAACTATCAATGAAACATAGCTCCAATCAGATGAGCGGGACTTTTAGCTTTTTGCCTCTTGAATAGTTTTGGCATCTCACTTTATCCATTGAAGTTCAGAATGATTGGCTTCTCTAGGAACTCAGAGTTTAGATAGTGTTATTGACTCTCCTAGTTCAGTATGATGATTCTTGAACACAGCTATTTTATGAGTCTTGGCCGTGGCCCTAAGCACTTTGTTTTCCAGTATTACCACCGATACATAAATGCCACAGACACATAATTGGGTGAACCTTTTCCAGCTTTGCTAAAGTCCCCAATTAGAGGTGTCCAGGGTTCTTAAGCACACTCTTTTTTTTTGCTTTGGACCTTGACTTTAACCGCTCAGTCTCAAGTTTTCACTTGACACCTTCACGCCACAAGCACATGGTTAGGGACAACTTGGTTTAGCCGCTTAGGCCAGGATTTTATTCCTTTAGGCCCTCCTATCCACTGATGCTCAAAGCCTTGGGATCCTTTTTATTTACCCTTGCCTTTTGGTTTTAAGGGCTATTGGCTTTTTGCTCTTGCCTCTTGATTTTAACAGCTTTTGGCTTTTTCTGCTTGCTTTTTCTTTCCATTTTTTTTCGCCTATTTTTTTTTCTGCAAGCTTTGTTCTTTGCTGCTTTTTCTTGCTTCAAGAATCATTTTTATGATTTTTCAGATTATCAAATAACCTGTCTCCTTGTCATCATTCTTTCAAGAGCCAACATATTTAACATTCTTAAACAACAACTTCAAAAGACATATGCACTGTTCAAGCATTCATTCAGAAAACAAGAAGCATTGTCACCACATCAATATAATTAAACTAAGTTCAAGGATAAATTCAAAACTCATGTACTTCTTGTTCTTTTGAATTAAAACATTTTTCATTTAAGAGAGGTGATGGATTCATAGGACATTCATAACTTTAAGACAAAGTTACTAACTACTAATGATCATGTAATGAAGACACAAACATAGATAAGCATTTAACATAGAGAAAACAAAAAACAGAAGAAATAAGAACAAGGAATGAATCCACCTTAGTGATGGTGGCGTTTCCTTCTTGAGGAACCAATGATGTCCTTGAGCTCTTCTATGTCTCTTCCTTGTCTTTGTTGCTCCTCCCTCATTGCTTTTTGATCTTCTCTAATTTCATGAAGGATGATGGAGTGCTCTTGATGTTCCACCCTTAATTGTCCCATGTTGGAACTTAATTCTCCTAGGGAGGTGTTGATTTGCTCCCAATAGTTTTGTGGAGGAAAATGCATTTGAGGCATCTCCGGGATCTCATGGTGATGAGCTTCATACGCCTCTTGAGCTCCATGAATGGGCTCTCTTGCTTGCTCCATCTTTTTCTTAGTGATGGCTTTTCTTCCTCAATGTGAATGTCTCCTTCTATGGAAGCTCCAGCTGAGTAACATAGATGGCAGATAAGATGAGGAAAAGCTAGCCTTGCCCCAGGAGAGGGCTTTTCGGCTATTTTGTAGAGTTCAAGGGAGATGACTTCATGAACCTCTACTTCTTCTCCAATCATGAAGCTATGGATCATGATGGCCCGATCCACAGTAACTTCAGATCGGTTGCTAGTGGGGATGATGGAGCATTGGATGAACTCCAACCATCCTCTAGCCACAGGCTTGAGGTCCAATCTTCTTAGTTGAACCGGCTTGCCTTTGGAGTCAATCTTCCATTGAGCTCCTTCCACACATATGTCCATGAGGACTTGGTCCAACCTTTGATTAAAGTTGACCCTTCTAGTGTAGGGGCGCTCATCTCCTTGCATCATAGGCAAGTTGAACGCCAACCTCACATTCTCCGGACTAAAATCTAAGTATTTCTCCCGAACCATTGTAACATAATTCTTTGGATTCGGGTTCTTACTTTGATCATGGTTCCTAGTGATCCATGCATTGGCATAGAACTCTTGAACCATTAGGATGCTGACTTGTTGGATGGGGTTTGTTAGGACTTCCCAACCTCTTCTTTGGATTTCATGTCGGATCTCCGGATACTCATTTCTCTTGAGCTTGAAAGGGACCTCAGGGATCACCTTCTTCTTGGCCACAACATCATAGAAGTGGTCTTGATGAGCTTTGGAGATGAATCTTTCCATCTCCTATGACTCGGAGGTGGAAGCTTTTGTCTTCCCTTTTCCTTTTCTAGAGGATTCTCCGGTCTTAGGTGCCATCAATGGTAATGGAAAAATAAAAAGCTTATGCTTTTTCCACACCAAAATTAGAATTTTTGCTCGCCCTCGAGCAAGAGAAGAAAGAATTAGATGAAGAAGAAGAAGAAAAGATGGAGAAGAGGGGGGAGGTGTGTTTCGGCCAAGAAGAGAGGAGAGGGTTGTGTTGTGTGAAAATGAGGAAGAATGGAGGGCTTTATATAGGGAAGGGAGGGGGGGTTAAGGTTTGGCCATATGGGTGGGTTTGGGTGGGAAATTGATTTGAATTTTGAAGGTAGGTGGAGTTTATTGGGTAGGTTTATGGGAAAGAGTGGGTGGATGTGAGTGGTGAAGGGTTAATAGGGAAGAGAGATGGAGGTGATAAGTGAAGGGTTTTGGGGAAGAGTGTTTATTGGGAATAGAGGATGATTGAGAAGAGAGAAGAGAGTGAGTGGAGGTAGGTGGGGATCCTGTGGGGTCCACAGATCCTGAGATGATCTTGTGGGGTCCACAGATCCTGAGGTGTTCAAGGATTTACAACCTTGCACCAAATTAGGCATGTAAAATGCCCTTGCACACAACTCTGGGCGTTCAACGCCAGGTTGGTGCCCATTTTGGGCGTTCAACGCCCATTTGTTGCCCATTTCTAGCGTTGAACGCCAGAACCATGCTTGTTCTGGGCGTTCAGCGCCAGCTCCTTTCCAGGGTGCAATTCTGGCGTTCAGCGCCCAGATGATGCCCATTTTGGGCGTTCAGCGGCCAGATACTGCCCATTTTGGGTGTTCAGCGCCAGAACCATGCTCTGTTCTTGCGTTGAACGCCAGGCAGGTGCTTCCTCTAGGGTGTGATTTTTCTTTCGCTATTTTTTATTCTGTTTCTAAATTTTTCGTTTATTTTGTGACTCCACATGATCATGAACCTAAGAAAACATGAAAAACAAAAATAAAATTAGATAAATAAACATTGGGTTGCCTTCCAACAAGTGCTTCTTTAATGTCAATAGCTTGACAGTGGGCTCTCATGGAGCCTCACAGATGTGCAGAGCTTTGTTGAGACCTCCCAACACCAAACTTAGAGTTTGGATATGGGGGTTTGACACCAAACTTAGAGTTTGGTTGTGGCCTCCCAACACCAAACTTAGAGTTTGACTGTTAGGGCTTTGGTTGACTCTGCTTTGAGAGAAGCTTTTTCTGCTTCCTCTCCATGCATGCAGAGAGAGATCCTTGAGTTGTAAACACAAGGTTGTCCTTATTTAATTAAAGGATCAATTCTCCTCTATCCACATCAATCACAGCTCTTGCTGTGGCTAGGAAAGGCCTTCCTAGGATGATGGATTCATCCTCTTCCTTTCCAGTATCCAAGACTATGAAATCAGTAGGGATGTAAAGGCCTTCAACCTTCACTAACACGTCCTCTACTTGTCCATAAGCCTGTTTTCTTGAATTGTCTGCCATCTCTAGTGAGATTTTAGCAGCTTGCACCCCATAGATTCCCAGTTTCTCTATTACAGAGAGGGGCATGAGGTTTATCCCTGAAACAAGGTCACACAGAGCTTTAAAGATCATGGTGCCTATGGTACAAGGTATTATGAACTTTCCAGGATCCTGTTTCTTCTGAGGCAATGTCAGTTGATCCAGATCACTTAGTTCATTGGTGAACAAGGGAGGTTCATCTTCCCCAGTCTCAATACCAAATAATTTGGCATTCAGCTTCATGATTGCACCAAGGAACTTGGCAGCTTGCTCTTCAGTAACATCCTCATTCTCTTCAGAAGAGGAATACTCATCAGAGCTCATGAATGGCATAAGGAGGTTCAATAGAATCTCTATGGTCTCTAGATGAGTCTCTGATTCCTTTGGTTCCTCAGAGGGAAGCTCCTTATTGATCACTGGACATCCCAGGAGGTCTTCCTCCTTGGGATTCACGTCTTCCTCTCCCTCTTTGGGTTCGGCCATTTTGGTCATGTCAATGGCCTTGCACTCTCTTTTTGGATTTTCTTCTGTATTACTTGGGAGAGTACTAGGAGGGATTTCAGTGATCCTTTTACTCAGCTGGCCCACTTGTGCTTCCAAATTTCTAATGGAAGACCTTGTTTCATTCATGAAACTTACAGTGGCCTTAGATAGATTAGAGACTAAATTTGCTAAGCTAGATGGATTCTGCTCAGAATTCTCTGTCTGTTGCTGAGTGGATGATGGAAAAGGTTTATTGTTGTTAAACTTGTTTCTTCCACCATTATTAAAGCCTTTTTGAGGCCTTTGATCCTTCCATGAGAGATTTGGATGATTTCTCCATGATGGATTATAGGTGTTTCCATAAGGTTCACCTAAGTAATTCACCTCTGCTATTGCAGGGTTTTCAGGATCATAAGCTTCTTCTTCATAAGAAGCCTCTTGAGTACTGTTGGATGCAGCTTGCACTCCATTCAGACTCTGAGAAATCATATTGACTTGCTGAGTCAATATTTTGTTCTGAGCCAATATGGCATTCAGAGTATCAATTTCAAGAACTTCCTTCTTCATAGGCGTCCCATTACTCACAGGATTCCTCTCAGAAGTGTACATGAAATGGTTATTAGCAACCATGTCAATGAGTTCTTGAGCTTCTGCAGGCGTTTTCTTTAGGTGAATGGATCCACCTGCAGAAGTATCCAATGACTTCTTTGATAGCTCAGATAAACCATCATAGAATATATCTAGGATGGTCTATTCTGAAAGCATGTCAAAAGGACACTTTTTGGTCAGCTGCTTGTATCTTTCCCAAGCTTCATAGAGGGATTCACCTTCCTTCTGTCTGAAGGTCTGAACATCCACTCTAAGCTTGCTCAGCTTTTGGGAAGGAAAGAACTTGGCTAAGAAAGCCGTGACCAGCTTATCCCAAGAGTTCAGGCTATCTCTGGGTTAAGAGTCCAACCACACTCTAGCTCTGTCTCTTACAGCAAAAGGGAAAAGCATGAGCCTGTAGACTTCAGGATCTACTCCATTAGTCTTAACAGTATCACAGATCTGCAAGAATTCAGTTAAGAACTGAAAAGGATCTTCAGATGGAAGTCTATGAAACTTGCAGTTCTGCTGCATCAGATAAACTAGCTGAGGTTTCAGCTCAAAGTTGTTTACTCCAATGGCAGGAATGGAGATGCTTCTTCCATGTAAATTGGAATTAGGTGCAGTAAAGTCACCGAGCATTCTCCTTGCATTATTGTTGTTGGGTTCGGCTGCCATCTCCTTTACTTATTCAAAATTTTCAATAAGGTTGTCTCTGGATTGTTGTAATTTAGCTTCTCTTAGTTTCCTCTTCAGAGTCCTTTCAGGTTCTGGATCAGCTTCAACAAGAATGCCTTTTTCTTTGTCCCTGCTCATAAGAAAGAGAAGAGAAAAAGAAAAAAAAGAGAAATCCTCTATGTCATAGTAAAGAGGTTCCTTATTGTTAGTAGAAGAAGAAAAGGAATAGGGATGAAGAAGAATGAAGAATCCAAACACAAAGGTAATGATAGGAGCAGAGATGTGAGATGAAGAGAAGTGTTAGTAGATGAATAACTAAATAGAAGGGATAAGAGGAGGAGAGAATTTTCGAAAATAATTTTTAAAAAAGAGTTAGTGATTTTCGAAAATAGTTTTTGAAAAGGTTAGTAGTTTTTCGAAAATTCAAATAAAAAAATAAAATAAATAGTCTAATTAAAAAGAAATTTTGAAAAAGAGGGAAGATTTTTTCGAAAATTAGAGAGAGAGAGAGTTAGTTAGGTAGTTTTGAAAAAGGTAAGAAACAAACAAAAGTTAGTTAGTTAGTTGAAACAAATTTTGAAAAGATAAGAAGTTGATGCCAGGGCATCTTGGCTAGTTTCACTGACCTTTTCTTTACTGTTTTTAGGTTAGTTTCATGCATTTCTTTAGGAAATAAGCTAGTTTTGGGTAAATATTCACTTATGCCTTGACTCAAGCACACATTGTGCATTTTACATGATTTCATGAGGATTTTGCATAAGTTTAGTGACAAATATTATGTTGCATTACTCATGACATGGACTGGAGCTTTGATGCACTTTGCTGCTTGATTTCAGGACCATAAAGGAGCAAGAAAGGGGAGGTAACTTGCAAGGATTAATGAGAAAAGTGATTGCCAATAACACTCTCAAAGAAAGCCATCAATGCCCACGTTAGAGAGTCACGTTAACCAAGTTAACGTGAACTCTAACGTGGAGAAGAGAAGATGATCCAACGTTAGTGACACTCAACATTGTCACTAACGTTGGCAATCACTCATAAGTGGCCACGTTAGAAGCCACGTTAACCTAGTTAACGTGGCCTCTAACGTTAAGGGGGAGGGAGAGAAGCCAACGTTAGTGACACTCAACATTGTCACTAACGTTGGCCTATGGTGCTAAGTACCACGTTAACGTGGGAATTAACGTAGAGGATGAAGAATTGTCGACAACGTTAGTGACACTCAATATTGTCACTAACGTTGAAGCAACAACACAACCCCCAAGAGTCACGTTAACCTCCACGTTAACTTGGTTAACGTGGAAGCTAACGATGAGAAATGAAAGATGAGCCAACGTTAGTGACACTCAACATTGTCACTAACGTTGGGATGGCTAAAAGATGGCCACGTTAGAAGCCACGTTAACCTAGTTAACATGGACTCTAACGTGAGACCCAGGGGTACATTGGAACGTTAGTGACAATGTTGAGTGTCACTAATGTTCTCAAAGGTTGGCAAGGACCATGTTAGAAGCCACGTTAGCCTAGTTAACATGGGCTTTAACGTGAAACAAGAAGGGGCACACTGGAACGTTAGTGACAATGTTGAGTGTCACTAACGTTCTCGAAGGACTAACAAGGCAACATTAAAAGCCACGTTAACCTAGTTAACGTGGGTTTTAACGTAAGGCAAAGGGGTGCACTGGAACGTTAGTGACAATGTTAAGTGTCACTAACGTTCTCAAACTCATATTCTCACTAAATATTAACACCCCTAACGTCCTGAGCTGAAGTCTCTGCCCACTTAGCACTTTCTCTCTACAAGTAAAGCCAAGCCCAAATGAAGAAAAGAACTGCTTCAAACTCAAGATCCAAAGGCCCAAGACTTGAAGAGTAAACTAGAAGCTGAGAAGAGTAGTATATATAGGAGTAACTTTGAATTGTAAAGAAGTTCTGGAGGCTGAAGAACCACTCTCTGTATTTACTTTCTTTGCAATTTCTAGTTTTATGATGTATTCTCCATCTTTGTTTTCATTTTCAAGAGCTATGAACAACTAAACCGCTTTCATTGGGTTAGGGAGCTCTGTTGTAATTTGATGGATCAATACTAATTTTCATTGTTCTTCTTCTATCTTTCCTCTTGATTTTACTTGAAAGCTTTCGATCTTCATCCAATTGAGTAGTTATCTTGGAAGAGAAGCTATTCAAACTTGGATCTCTTTTGAACCTTGGAAGAGGAATGAAGAGATCAAGCTAGAAATGCTTTCTCATGCTGGACCAAATTGGGTTTGGATGGGTATGTGACTGTAACCCTCTCAATACTTGGTTTGGAAATGCATGTGGTATAATCAATGACCATACTTCATCTCTTCTCATGAGCAATTGACCAAGGAATTGGCTATTGATCAAGATTTGAGAGATTGAATTGCAAGGAATTGTAATTCAATCACTTAAGATTGCCAAGGAGATCAATGAGTGCATTGATTGAGGAAGAGATGAAAATGAACTTGATCCGGAGAATTGCAACATCTCCTAAGCCCAATGAACTCCCCATCTCTAATCTTACCCATTCTCTTTAATTTCTGCGATTTACTTTTATGAGCAATTCCCCCATTCCCATTTACAATTCTGCAATTTATTTTCAGTCATTTACTTTCAGTCCTTTAATTCTAGCATTTACTTTTCTGTTATTTACATTCCCGCCATTTTATTTTCTACAACTCTCAACCCAAATTCTGGATTCGCTCAACTAGAACATTCTTCTAATTAAAGTTGCTTGATCAATCAATCCTTGTGTGATTCGACCTCACTCTATTGTGAGTTTTTACTTGGCGACAACTTCGGTACACTTGCCGAAGGGAGATTTGTTGAGAGACAAGTTTTCCACGCATCAAGTTTATGGCGCCGTTGCCGGGGATTGATTGTGCATCAACAATGATTAGATTGGAAGATCACTAGATTGAGCATTTTATTTTGTGTATTTTATTTTCTGTTTGATTGATTTGCTTTTTGTTTTAGTTAAACTTCTTCCCTTCTCCATCTACTCTTTGTTTTTCTTTGTTATTTTCAATTCTGTTTGCTAACCCACTAACTGTTTGATATATTGCATCACCCACAACTAACATCAATTCTGACATAAATACTGTCTGCACCTATCTTCTCTGCTTGTACTTGTGGTTGTATGACAGGGAGAAGAAGCGGGGCTTCAACTTCCTTTGATTCTGAACCAGAGAGAATCTTCCTTAGACTAAGAAGGGAGGCAAGAGGAAAACGAGTAGTTGGTGCTGAAGAAGAGGAGGAACAGTTTGAGGAATACTTTGAACCAAACATGGAAGAAAACATGGAAAATCGTCATGAAGAAGAGACTCACAACCATGGCAGAGGAGGTGGAGCAAATCATGTGGGGAGGATAGAAGAGTTTTGGGCTCTTACATTAATCCAAACCCAGGCAATTGTGGAAGTAGCATCCAAAAGCCAACAATCCATGCCAACAACTTTGAACTTAAACCACAGCTCATCACCCTTGTTCAGAACAACTGTTCATTTGGAGGAGGTGTTCAAGAAGATCCCAACCAACATTTGACCACCTTCCTGAGAATATGTGACACAGTGAAATCTAATGGTGTTCATCCTGATGCCTATAGATTGCTCTTATTTCCCTTCTCACTCAGAGACAAGGCAGCCAAGTGGCTGGAATCCTTCCAAGGGAGAGCTTGACAACTTGGGAGGATGTGGTGAACAAATTGTTAGCAAGATTCTACCCTCCTCAACGAATCAATAGGCTGAGAGCTGAGGTTCAAACCTTCAGGCAACAGGATGGTGAGACTCTGTATGAAGCATGGGAGAGGTTCAAAGACTTAACAAGGAGGTGTCCACCTGACATGTTCAACGAATGGGTCCAGCTGCACATTTTCTATGAAGGGCTCTCTTATGAGTCAAAGAAGGCAGTAGATCATTCATCTGGAGGGTCTTTGAATAAGAAGAAGACCATTGAGGAAGCCATAGATGTTATTGAAACAGTAGCAGAAAATGACTACTTCTATGCTTCCGAAAGAGGGAACACAAGGGAGTGATGGAGCTAAACAATGTAGATGCTCTGTTAGCCCAAAACAAACTCATTACTCAGCAGCTGGCTGACCTCACCAAGAAATGGAGATGAACCAAGTAGCAGCAATCTCCACTTCATCAACAACACAAGAAGGAGTAAACCAAGAAGCAGAAGGGAGTCAGGACAAGCCAACTACATTGGAATTCACCAAGGAAAACTATGATCCATACTCCAAGACTTACAACCCTGGATGGAGAAATCACCCGACTTTGGGTGGGGAAGTGAGCAAGATCAAAACCAAGACCAGAGACGTTACAATTCCAACAACAATGCGGCTCACCAACAATTCACCCAGTGGACATCTCAACACCCCCACAACAACAACTCTCCACACACTTATCAAAACCAAAACAGCACATCAGCTCCGAACCACTCATCAATTGATGACAGGCTCTCTAAGATTGAAGCCTTACTTGAAGGAATAAGCCAAGAGATTCAAGAAAATAAGGTGTTCAAAGAGGAGGTGCGAGCCAATATTAAGAACCAGGGAGAAACCATTAGGAAGATGGAATTCCAGGTAGGATATTTAGCTGAGAAGATTCCCAAACCTACTGATAGCTTCCCAAGTGACACTGGAGAAAAAACCCCAAGGGAGAAGCAAAGAAAGTAAGATGGGAAGATTGCAAAATGGTCACTACAAGCGATCAAGAGATTGAAGACAAGCAAGGCAAAATGTGCAAACAACCTGAAGACAACTCAACAAAGGAGGAGGATAGAGATCACAAAGAACCAGAAATCTCACAACAAGAGCTGCTGAAGCTCTATGCACCATTCCCTCAACTGCTCAATGGTGCTGTGGGAAAAAGAATATACTCAAGGTTCCTAAACTTGTTGCATCTCTACATGTGAACATACCATTCATCAAAGCAATTCAACAAATGCCTGCATTCATCAAATATATGAAGGAACTTCTTCCCAGGAAAAGCTCACTCAAGGGAGGGCAGACTATAGTGATGAACAAGGAATGTAGTGCCCTTATTCAACCTGAGTTACCTACAAAAAAAAAGACCCAGAAGTTTTCATATCCCTTGTGCCATAGGTGAAACTATGTTCGACAGAGCACTATGTGATCTAGGGACCAGCATCAACTTACTGCCCTTATCCCTGGTGAAGAGGCTGCAGATCAATGAGATAATGCCTACAGATGTCATTATCAGACTGGCTGACAAAACTCAAAAGCAAGCAATAGGATGGTGGAAAATGTGTTGCTAAAGGTTGGGAAGTACTTTCTCCAAACAGATTTGTCATTCTGGACATGAAGAAAGTCACACTCACCCAATCATATTGGGAAGACCATTCTAGCTACGCCAGAGCACTTATCGATGTAGAGAAAGGGGAGCTAATATTGAGAATCCATGATGAACGACTCAGCTTCAATGTTTTCAAACTCTCACAAGAAACAGACAAGAGGACAAGGAACTAAGCACAAATGACAATGAGACATGAAGGACGAAACAAGCACTGAAGCACAGCAGTTCACTCTGAGACCCCCTTAACTGACAAACAAGGAAAACAGCAATTGCCACAGCTCAAGGAAAGTTGGAGGAACCAAAACCTCTAGAGGCAGGTGAAGACAGCATCACAATTCCTTGAGAAAAGGGTCACCAAGGGGAAGGCAACCTCAAAAGAAAAAAAAAGAAGGTACCAAGGAGATGGAGGAACAAGAAGATCCCTACGGAAGATTTCTCTCTAGGGGATAGAGTTGTCTCAGCTTACTTCCCAGATATTCCCCCTAATCTCCCTACTGTACCATCTCAATTACCCAAGGTCTTCACTATCAAAGAGTTCTTTCCTGGAACATATGGAGATCATTGATCCAACCAATGGATACAAGTCCACAGCAAGAGGGAGACTTTAAGCACTACCAACCACCATGATGAAGGAAAAACGTCAAGCTAGTGACCTAAAGAAGCGCTTCATGGGAGGCAACCCATGTTTTATATGCTTTCAAATGATAATGAATAAGTCAATCTTTATGAGCTTCAATCCAAACTTAACAAACAATTGGTGAAAATCTCTTATGCAGAATATAGTGAGGAAAAAGTTTGGTGTTCAAAGCAAACCAAGTTGCATGCTAGTCTTGGAAGCTTCGAACACAAAACTTCATCACATGCTTCAAACTAAGTTTGGTGTCACCCCATGGTGCCACCAAAATGCATATAAGGAACCACCAATAGTTAGTTAGTTAGTTGAAACTCATAAACAAATAATCAAATCCTTTCTTTCAATTTATTCTAGCCGTAGAGTTTTAATTTTCTTATATATTAATTCCCTTATTTCAAATATTTATAGGAAAGGAAAAGAAGCATAAAAAGGGATTGATGGACAATTAAATGGGGAGATTTCGCCACTTAATGAAGAGCACTACACACATGTCTCAAGAGAGAACGCATGGGGAAACGCTGCCATGCAACATTGGAGAAAGAAAACCTTGAA
>NC_092039.1:92860148-92892149 GCF_003086295.3 Arachis hypogaea
CATTGGGGTACTCCTTAATGGCCAGTGGACGCTCCCAAAGGCCTTCCTCATTGGGAATCACTACCTTTTCACTCTCTCCAGGTTCAGCCATGTTGGTCACAGTTATGGCCTTGCACTCTCTTTTGGGATTCTCTTCTATATTGCTTGGGAGAGTGCTAGGATGAGTTTCAGTAACCCTTTTACTCAGCTGATCCACTTGTGCCTCCAAGTTTTTGATGGAGGACCTTGTTTCATTCATGAAACTGAGAGTGGACTTAGATAGATCAGAAACTATATTTGCTAAGCTAGATGGATTCTGCTCAGAATTCTCTGTCTGTTGCTGAGATGATAATGGAAAAGACTTGCCATTGCTAAACCTATTTCTTCCACCATTATTATTGTTAAAGCCTTATTGAGGCCTTTGTTGATCCTTCCATGAGAAATTTGGATGATTTCTCCATGAGGGATTATAGGTGTTTCCATCGACTTCACCCATGTAATTCACCTCTACCATTACAGGGTTCTCAGGATCATAAGCTTCTTCTTCAGAAGATGCTTCTTTAGTACTATTGGATACATTTTGCAATCCATTCAGACTATGAGAAATCATATTGACTTGCTGAGTCAACATTTTGTTCTGAGCCAATATGGCATTCAGAGCATCAATTTCAAGAACTCCCTTCTTCTGAGGCATCCCATTACTCACAGGATTCCTTTCAGAGGTGTATATGAACTGGTTATTTGCAACCATTTCAATGAGTTCCTGAGCTTCTGTAGGCATTTTCTTTAGGTGAATAGATCCACCTACAGAATGGTTCAATGACATCTTAGACAATTCAGACAGACTGATGACATGTCATCATATACCTATTTTTCTATGCTTTTCATACAAGAAATTGATAATTTGTGCTTAAATATTGAATGCTTTTGTACTTAAATAATATATTTTCTTGATATTTTAATTTTATAAATCTTGTAGGAAATAAGAAGAAAAAGAAGCAAAGAAGCACAAAAAAGGAGAAAAAAAGAGCTTTGGGACACACTTTGAAGTTGGAGCATACTTTGGAGCCTTAGGCCACGCTTTTAAAAGCGTGGCCCATGACCAAATTAAAGAGGAAAACAACCAGCACGCACACTGCCCTGCCCTTGCCAAGGGCAGGGCAGAATCGTGATGCACATTGAGGTTGGAAGCAAGAATTTCGCTAAGGTAAAATCTGGGCGCTCACAGCATGACCATGCCTCCTTCAAAGGGCTATAACTTGAGCTACAGACGTCCAATGGATGTGCTTCCAGTTGCGTTGAAAAGCTGACATTCAGAGCTTTCCAACGATATATAGCAATCCATATTTGGCGTAAAATTGAGGCAGGAACGAGAGGCATCTTTAAGGGCCAAAAATAAGCGAAAATAAACTAAAGTGCTTCCACCAAGGCTCGAAGCTGGAGCCTCACTCCAAAACAAAGTAGCGCTCAATTTTCTGCCCTGCCCTCTTGGAGAGCAGGGCAATGTCGTGCTCTTCATGGAAAATCAAGGAAAAATTGCTCCTCAAGTGCTTTCACCAAGTTTCGAACCAAGCACCTAAGGGGAGTGAGGAGCGCATCATGACACGGTCCAAGGAAGTGAGTGCGCAAGACACACATGCAAGGCAACATTGCCCTGCCCTCCACAAGGGCAGGGTAGCATCTTCACACACCAAGCCCGCACCACGCCCGCACCACGCACGCACCACGCATCAATTTTCTGCCCTGCCCTCCACAAGGGCAGGGCAGCCTCCTGGGAACACCCATGGGTCAAAATTCAATTCAAATTCCCTTTGAACTCAAATCTTCACCAATTGAACCAAGGCCATCCAAGACCCATTTCCCTCAAATCCAAAGCAAGCAAAGCCCACTCAACATGACTCAAAGGCACATGGATCAATTAAATTAGGATTTTCATTTTTGTAATTTTTTTTAATTTCATTTTCAATTTTTATTTTGTAAAGCCTATATAAAGGCATCAATTCCATCTCACTAGGAGGCTTGCTCTATTAGGGAGTAGTAGTAATAGATAGCTCTCTCTTAGTTTTCTTTTCTGTTTGTTTCTTGAGTGAGATTGGAGGAATTCTGTTTCATTCTCACTTTGAGAATTCTATTTGTTTACTTTCTACAGATTTCTAAGAAATTGAGGATTGAATTTGAGTCTTCACTGATTGCTTCTTTTTTTTCCTTCTGCAATTATTCTCTGTTGGATCAAGGAAGGGATTGAGATCTAGACTTGTTTTCTAGTCTTCTCCATCCCTGAGATCTTCAACTTTCCCTTAGCTATTGAAATTGAGCTGCATTTTACTTCCTGTTTCATTCCTCTTCTGCTACATTTACTTTTTTGCAATTTCCTTTCCTGTATTCTGCACTTTCACATCTTTGTTCACATTGAGCTTGATTTAATTTCCTGCACATTTACATTTTCTGCAATTTAAATTTCTAGTTGCTTAATCTATTACTCTCTTAAATTTCCTGCACCCAATCCCCTTTACATTTCCTGCAATTTACATTTCATGCAATTTAAGTTTCAGCTCTTTTACTTTCTTGTTCTTTAAGTTTCCTGCAATTTTATTTTCTGCATCTTTTAAATTCCTTGCAATTTACTTTCTGTTGATCAACTTCACACAATTCACTCAATGTTAGCTTGACTAAACTAATCACCCACTAAAGTTGCTTGATCCATCAATCCCTGTGGGATCGACCTCACTCTTGTGAGTTATTATTACTTGATGCGACCCGGTACACTTGCCGGTTGGATTTGTGTGCTGGAAATTTATTTTTCCACAAAAACACCATCAATTTTTTGGCGCCGTTGCCGGGGATTGATTAGATCGACAATGATTAAGTGGGTGAGAAGTCTAGATCAAGCATTTTCTTTGTTTTTGTTCTCTTTTCTAAGTTGAAACCAAGGTGTTTGAGTTATTGCCTCACTAAGAAATTCTGTCTCTGTGACATGAATTTCAATTTCCATTGATGTTGCATTTTACAAAATACAAATGGAGTTCAACTCATCTTATGGTCAAACAAAATTTTACGGGATATTGCCCACCATCATCACCTTCTAATGGTGGCTGGGAATATCACCATGAATTAACAGAGTCTAAGCACTCCAATTCATGGAGATTTGCCTCAGAGACACAAGATGAGCAAGAGAATCATATGGGATACTTCCCACCACAAAATAATTCAAGTCATTATTCTAATGATGGCTGGGAGTATCACCAAGGAATGAAAGAGCATTCACCCTCACGTCCCAGTTGCTCATTTGAAAGTTCTTCATCACTTGATTATGCCTCAACACAAGGTTTCCTCCAAAATCCATACAAGTCATCCCATCAATCACACAACTCATTCCACACCCCTCAACACAACTTCACCACAACATATCCACATCACCAAAATTACTCTCAACCTTCATCTCTTGAACCACCAGATGA
Organism: Arachis hypogaea; assembly: GCF_003086295.3. Classification (NCBI taxonomy): domain Eukaryota; kingdom Viridiplantae; phylum Streptophyta; class Magnoliopsida; order Fabales; family Fabaceae; genus Arachis; species Arachis hypogaea. The sequence continues at coordinate 92,863,586 of NC_092039.1, forward strand.
GGATTACCTTCAAGCCACTGAAATACATAGAAAACTCGTGGAAAGATACACACAACCCCAATCCTGGAAAGAAATCATCTTCAATAAGATGAATGGCCCCTTAGAGCAAACAAGGAGGAGCGTAGAACCACTGAGCAAGGAAAATAAAGGTCAATTGATGGATGTGAAGGAGAAAGTGGAAGAGCAAGATAAGGAGGCCACTGCATCAAGTAAACTTTCAATGAAGAATGAGGTGGTTGAAAATGAAACTGCACTTGAGGTGACAAGGGAAGAAGTGGAGGATCAAGAAAGTGAGGAAGACACTCAAGAGAAGTCACCCTCAATTGAAGCAGAGAGTTGCATAGAAGAAGGATTCATGGAACCACCAATTCAAGAGGCTCTTAATGAAGAAATCACTCCAATAATCACACAGCAACCATATCTTGACATCCAAGAAGTGAAGGCAATTAACAAAAGCACCAAGAAGAGGATTGTGACCAAGATACCAAGGACAACATTCAAGAGAAGGTCAACTGCAAACAATCCTCCCCCTGATTCAGCAAGCAAGATTAATCAAGCCAATTTCACAAGGAAGCTTGCTGAAAAGAGACCAAGACAGGGGACAATAGCTGAAACTTCTCCCCTCTTGAAGTCATTCCTCTTAACAAACTGGAAAAAGAGGAAGAAAGTAAATAACAGGTAGACAGTAGGTACATTTCTTCTCCATGCTTTGTTTAAATTTCAATAAATTGGCATATGATCACATTCTAAGTTTGGTGTTGCCTTGCAACAAATTATTTTCAATCTTTTTGGATGATTGCATCAATTCTACATGAAAGTGTCACACTAAGATTCTAAGTTTGGTGTGCCACTTATTTTTCTATGCAACTCATCTAGCAACATCACTTGTCTGCATAATCATATTGCCTTTGCATTGTTATTTTTCTTTTATTTTTGACATTTCGTTTGCATTCTCTTTGTTTTAGTTATTTTTTTTTCTTTTATTAACTATTTTTGTAAATACATCACCAAGACATCCTTATTCATGACAGACTATTCATTTGGTGATTGTATTTAACAAATAACAGTTTCTCTTGTTTAGTTTTAGTTCAAATAAATTGACATTTGGTTGCATTCTAAGTTTGGTGTTGCTATGCAAAAAAATTTGGTTCCAATGCTTACTAGATACTTGCATTAATTTCAAGTGAAAGTGTCACACTAAGTTTGGTGTGCCACTTATCTTTTATGCAATGTATTGTGCACACCTTCTTATGCTTGCAATCAAAATGTCACTGTCTCCATGCATTGATTGTTATCTTTAATTTTGCTTGCTTGAAACACATGTGTTACTAACATATCATTGTGTAAGACATTCATGATCCATCTTAGCCCCATAGCCATTGTTCTAATTGTTGCTTGAGGATGAGCAAGCATTCTGAGTTGGTATGGGAAGGAGAAGAATGGGAGGAAAATGACAACAATAGAGAAGATGAATTGCAAGGTTGTAAAGTTCCTTTTCCTCTCATTTATTTCCAGCACTTAAATTGCATGATTGTCTTCATCTTTTCTGTTTACATGTGTGTATGAATAAAGCATAGCTTGAATCTTGATTTGTAATATGTTGCTGTGGCATTATAACTACCAACTTGAATTCTGTGAGTTCAAAAGCAATAAAGCATCATGATCATAAACAAACAAGGCATTAAAGAAGATTTTAGCATGTGCATAAAAGTTTTGGAAAGCTAGTGTGATTGATTGTTGCTCAATTGCATTGGATTTTATTTAATTGAAGCTTTTCATCTAGTATATTTTGTGAAATCTTTTGAAATCATGAAAACTTTGAAGAAGCAAACATAATTAAAGCAAGAAAAGAAAAAGGGAAGGAATGAGAAAGCTGAAGGCTCTGAGTACCAATGGCAATTTATTTGCTAAGTGCTTGTGGTGTTTATGTATTAAGCCAAATGCTTGAAAACAAAACACTTAGAAGTCAAGGCTAGGCTCAAGTGCAAAAGCACTCCCTCAAAGCTCAAGGCTCTGAGCATCAATGATTAGAGAGTCAAGAAAAGAAAAAAAAATGAGCTTAATGAAGTCCTCTAATTAAATGCTTGTGGTGCTTATGTATCAAGTGGTAATACTTGAAAACAAAGCATTTAGAAGTCGTAGCTTTGTTATTAACTCATGGGGCAAAGCACCCAAAAGGAGAAGCTAATAAAAAAAAAAGAAGAAAAAAATCAAATGCTTGTTTCAAGGAAAAATTATAAGGAAAAGTTTTCATAAAATGAGCTAGATAGAAGCATCAATCATTTATATTTCTTTTGTGATTGTAGCATACTTAGAAAACTAGCTTACCATGAACATTGAGTTGCTATTCTTCTTACCTTGGATTGTCAATCTTTATTGCATGATTCTTTTCTTGCTTGGGGACAAGCAAGGTTTAAGTTTGGTGTTGTGATGACATGTCATCATATACCTATTTTTCTATGCTTTTCATACAAGAAATTGATAATTTGTGCTTAAATATTGAATGCTTTTGTACTTAAATGATATATTTTCTTGATATTTTAATTTTATAAATCTTGTAGGAAATAAGAAGAAAAAGAAGCAAAGAAGCACAAAAAAGGAGAAAAAAAGAGCTTTGGGACACACTTTGAAGTTGGAGCACACTTTGGAGCCTTAGGCCACGCTTTTAAAAGCGTGGCCCATGACCAAATTAAAGAGGAAAACAACCAGCACGCACACTGCCCTGCCCTTGCCAAGGGCAGGGCAGAATCGTGATGCACATTGAGGTTGGAAGCAAGAATTTCGCTAAGGTAAAATCTGGGCGCTCACAGCATGACCATGCCTCCTTCAAAGGGCTATAACTTGAGCTACAGACGTCCAATTGATGTGCTTCCAGTTGCGTTGGAAAGCTGACATTCAGAGCTTTCCAACGATATATAGCAATCCATATTTGGCGTAAAATTGAGGCAGGAACGAGAGGCATCTTTAAGGGCCAAAAATAAGCGAAAATAAACTAAAGTGCTTCCACCAAGGCTCAAAGCTGGAGCCTCACTCCAAAACAAAGTAGCGCTCAATTTTCTGCCCTGCCCTCTTGGAGAGCAGGGAAATGTCGTGCTCTTCATGGAAAATCAAGGAAAAATTGCTCCTCAAGTGCTTTCACCAAGTTTCGAACCAAGCACCTAAGGGGAGTGAGGAGCGCATCATGACACGGTCCAAGGAAGTGAGTGCGCAAGACACACATGCAAGGCAACATTGCCCTGCCCTCCACAAGGGCAGGGCAGCATCTTCACACACCAAGCCCGCACCACGCCCGCACCACGCACGCACCACGCATCAATTTTCTGCCCTGCCCTCCACAAGGGCAGGGCAGCCTCCTGGGAACACCCATGGGTCAAAATTCAATTCAAATTCCCTTTGAACTCAAATCTTCACCAATTGAACCAAGGCCATCCAAGACCCATTTCCCTCAAATCCAAAGCAAGCAAAGCCCACTCAACATGACTCAAAGGCACATGGATCAATTAAATTAGGATTTTCATTTTTGTAATTTGTTTTAATTTCATTTTCAATTTTTATTTTGTAAAGCCTATATAAAGGCATCAATTCCATCTCACTAGGAGGCTTGCTCTATTAGGGAGTAGTAGTAATAGATAGCTCTCTCTTAGTTTTCTTTTCTGTTTTTTTCTTGAGTGAGATTGGAGGAATTCTGTTTCATTCTCACTTTGAGAATTCTATTTGTTTACTTTCTGCAGATTTCTAAGAAATTGAGGATTGAATTTGAGTCTTCACTGATTGCTTCTTTTTTTTCCTTCTGCAATTATTCTCTGTTGGATCAAGGAAGGGATTGAGATCTAGACTTGTTTTCTAGTCTCCTCCATCCCTGAGATCTTCAACTTTCCCTTAGCTATTGAAATTGAGCTGCATTTTACTTTCTGTTTCATTCCTCTTCTGCTACATTTACTTTTCTGCAATTTCCTTTCCTGTATTCTGCACTTTCACATCTTTGTTCACATTGAGCTTGATTTAATTTCCTGCACATTTACATTTTCTTCAATTTAAATTTCTAGTTGCTTAATCTATTACTCTCTTAAATTTCCTGCACCCAATCCCCTTTACATTTCCTGCAATTTACATTTCATGCAATTTAAGTTTCAGCTCTTTTACTTTCTTGTTCTTTAAGTTTCCTACAATTTTATTTTCTGCATCTTTTAAATTCCTTGCAATTTACAAAGTTGCTTGATCCATCAATCCCTGTGGGATCGACCTCACTCTTGTGAGTTATTATTACTTGATGCGACCCGGTACACTTGCCGGTTGGATTTGTGTGTTGGAAATTTATTTTTCCACAAAAACACCATCACAGACCATCATAGAATATATCCAGGATGGTCCATTCTGAGAGCATGTCAGAAGGACACTTTTTGGTCAGTTGCTTGTATCTTTCCCAAGCTTCATAGAGGGATTCACCTTCTTTTTGCCTGAAGGTTTGAACATCCACTCTAAGCTTTTTCAGCTTTTGAGGAGGAAAGAATTTGGCTAAGAAAGTCGTGACCAGCTTATCCTAAGAGTTCAGGCTATCTCTAGGTTGAGAGTCCAACAATATTCTAGCTCTGTCTCTTATAGCAAAAGGGAAAAGCATAAGCTTGTAGACCTCGGGATAAACTCCATTGGTCTTAACAGTATCACAGATCTGCAAGAATTCAATTAAGAACTGAAAAGGATCTTCTGATGGAAATTGATGCCACGATTTTAGGAAATTGCACGATCGGCAAAAATTCCTTCCGCCAAGTGCACCGGTTATCGTCAAGTAAAAACTCACAATAGAGTGAGGTCGAATCCCACAAGGATTGGTTGAGTGAGCAATTCGGATTAGAAGTGTGTTCTAGTTGAGCGGAATCAAGATTTAGATGAGAATTGCGGAATGTTAAATTGCATGAATTAAAGAGCGAGAAGCTAAATTGCTGAAATTAAAAAGGGATCGGGGTGATTGCATGAATTTAATTACAGAATGTAAAGAGAAAGTGGTAGATCAGAAATGGGGAATTCATTGGGTTTCAGGAGATATTGAGATCTCCGAATCAAAACATTTTTATCCCTTCCTCAACCAATGCATTCATTGAATTTTGCTTGGCAATCTTATATGATTGGATCCCAATCCCTTGGCTCACCAATTCTCTCTAAAAACAAACAAATTCACAATCCCTTGGTTTAAATGTTCATAAGAAGAGATGATGCTCGATCACTGATTATACCACACAGTTTCATGAACCACAATTTGGTAGGATTACATGTCACAATATCCATCCAAACCCCAATCCAATTCACTGTGAGAAAGCTTCTCTAGCATGAATCCTCCATTCCTTTCCCAAGGTTCCGAAGGATTCCAATTATGGATAGTTTCTTTCCCAAGACAACTAGCCAATGGAATTAGATCGAGAAGCTTTCTAACAAAATTCAAGAGAAAAGATTGAAGAAGAAGATAAAAACTATTATTGATTCATTGAATTACAATAGAGCTCCCTAACCCAATGAAAGGGGGTTTAGTGAGTCATAGCTCTGAATTCAATTACAAAAAGTATGAAAACTCCAAAAATGATCCAAAGTCCTCTTCTAACTTAAATTCTATCCTATTTATACACTTTCTAAATTGAGCTTCTGTTGTGTTTCTTGGGCTTTGAGGCCCTTCCCTGATTTCCTTTTACTTTGGGTTTATGATCCATAATCCTGATGAGGCTGCTGATCCAATTCTGTAACATTCATTGAGCCAACTTAGTGATAATCAAGTAATGACACATGACTCAACAAATTGAAATTCCAGACTCATCAATTCTTCAGGCCCAATCCCATAAACCATGATATTCAATTGGGTTTCATACCAGAGTACGTTTAAGTTGATGTTTGTGCTCAAATGCTAACTTAAAACTGCAATATCTTTGACCCAGAAACCTTTTCAAATAGTGGCGTTTAAGTTGCAGTTTAAGCTTAAACTGCAACTTAAACGCCAGACACTTCCAGTGATGCCTTTTGTGGAAGCACGTTTAAGTTCCAGTTTAAGCTTAAACTGAAACTTAAACGTTGGACACTCCTGGAGGTGGTATAACTCAAGCACGTTTAAGCTTCAGTTTAAGGTTAAACTGAAGCTTAAACGTGGAAATGGAAGAAAGCAACCCTGGAGGGTAAAGTAGTCGAACATGTTTAAGCTTCAGTTTAAGGTTAAACTGAAGCTTAAACGTGGAAATGAAGAAAGCAACCCTGGAGGAGAATTTGGTCGAACACGTTTAAGCTTCAGTTTAAGGTTAAACTGAAGCTTAAACGTGGAAATGAAGAAAGCAACCCTGGAGGAGAATTTTGGTCGAACACGTTTAAGCTCCAGTTTAAGGTTAAACTGAAGCTTAAACGTGGAAATGAAGAAAGCAACCCTGGAGGAGAATTTTGGTCGAACACGTTTAAGCTCCAGTTTAAGGTTAAACTGGAGCTTAAACGTGGAAATGGCTCCCTGGTGCATTTCTCATTTCTGGCGTTTAACTTCCAGTTTAAGGTTAAACTGGAGGTTAAACGCCACTTTCAGCCTTTCCTCAGCTTTCATGATTTTGGCGTTTAAGCTCCAGTTTAAGCTTAAACTGGAGCTTAAACGCCACTGATAGTTCCCAGCATTATATGGCTTGGCAGTTTAAGTTCCAGTTTAAGCTTAAACTGGAACTTAAACTCCACATGTGATATTCAAGCTTCCTTTATTGATTTTGTTGCTTCCTTGCCTAGCCTCTTCTTCCCTGAAGTCATCCAAACAACTGCATCAAAGTCTTGCAAAATTTCATGAGAAATCTTCCATTCATAGCATTCAAGTAATATAACTAAAAACTCATGGAATTTGCATCAAAATCATACTGTTTGGATGGTTCATTGCTTTGTTATTCATTTAACCATTCTTGGTTACTTTAAGCTCAAGAAAATGCATAAAACAACTAAAACTAACAGAAAAATGCTAGTGAAACTAGCCTAAGATGCCTTGGCATCACACAACACCAAACTTAATACTTGCTTGTCCCTAAGCAAGTTCTGAGTTATTTGAGAAGAAAGTATGAAACAGAAAGCAATTACATTGGCTATATTAGCAAGCATTTGAAGTTCATCAGAAGGGTTTTATGCAGAAAGTTGCAGCATCACTTTTTCATTCTTATCAGGCAAGATTATCACTTTTTCACTGCATCCATTAAACACTGCTGTGGCCTCTTGTTATTCTTATGTCCTTGGCACTTTTCTCTTCTTTGTTTTTCTTTTTCTTAGAGCTCCTTTGCTCCTTGTTTGCTCAGTGTCATGTGTTGCACAAGCCTTTGGCATTTTCTTTTTCTTATCAGTGCACTACACATATCCACTACAGGCATTTTAGTTCACATTTCTTCTTGAGACATTGGTGCCCAGCACCTCTTTGTGTGACTAAATGTTTTGTATTTAGGTTGCTCTTGATAATGGACTTTTGGTTGATAATCCCGGGTTAGTTAACCCAAGTTACCAAGTGTTGAAACACTCCTCAGAACCTATTCATCCAAGCATATCCTTAATACATAAACACCACAGGCATTTGTCTCAGAAGTTCAAACCATTGGTGCCTAGCTTATTTTCTCAATTTTTTTTTGCTTTTTGGTTGCCCTTTTTCAGTGGCTTTTTCTTCTTCTTTTTCTTTCTTTTTCATGGCCAAAGACATTTATTCATCAAGATCCATAGACAGTATTCAAACTTCTACACAAAAATGATAATTCTACACTCAATTTCCAGTGAGCTGACTAAACAATCAAGCATGCATACCACCACTTAATTCTACTTGATTTGTCACTAATTGAGCCAAGTTACTTTTGTTCAAACTTTTCTTTTATTTTTGGAAACAGAACAAGCATGGCAAGCATTTGTTTAAGAAGGTGAAGTCATATCCAAACATCTAGGCATTCACTTTATTCAAAGCAGTAAACCAACACTCATACTAAAAACTTCACATTCCAGAAAGATTCAACAATTACAGTTTAAACCAGAACAAGCATGCTTTTGTTTGCCTTTTAAAGAATGGTCAAGGAACAACACCACCTTGTGAAATTTCTTGTTTTCTCTTTGTTGCCAGGAAACAATTTGATTTCTCCTTCTTCTCCTAGTTGTTGCTTCATGTTCTTTCTAAGATCCTTGTTTCCTTTCCTGCAAAGAGTGATGAAGTTGCTTGCTTCTCAAGCACTTGAGTGGTTAGCTCAAGTATGTATGGGCAAGTGTCTGAGTCTTAAGTTGGTGTGTGAACACCAAACTTAGTCTCCTACTTACTCCTCTGCTCTTTGAATCCTTGACAATTTTACTACCTAAAGTAATTGAAATCAAAGTATTAAAACATGCAAATGGTATACTTGTCATGAATTTCTAAATCCAGAGGAACTTCCTGCTTTTCATTAACTGTGTTCAATGAGGAACACCAAACTTAATGTTTGGTTGGGCACCTTGAATGAAAGATTCAATACAATTTGAATAAGATTTGGGGGTGCCTTCAGGCACACCAAACTTAGAGACCAATTGTATTTTACATGCAATGTTTAGTGCACCTTATCAACAGTTGTCCTGAGGCTTCAAGTTCATGCATAAGAAACCATGCTTTATTAGATGCAGAGCAAAACAATAAAGAGTAAGGATACTAAAACATGGGTTGCCTCCCATGAAGCGCTTCTTTAACGTCACTAGCTTGACGGTTGTCCCTTGTTAGGGTGGATTGTAGTGCTTGATGTCTTCTCCTCTCACTATGAAAACGTCCCCATTTGATTCCTTCATGATTTCCAAATGTTCCATAGAAAGAACTTTCCTGATTGTGAACACTTGAGGGAGCTGGGAAGGAATGGGTTTGAGGCCAGGTGGGATTGGCAGATAATGACTTGATATCACTTTATCTCCCGGAGAGAAACCTTCAGTGGGAATTTTCTTGTTTCTCCACCCTCTTGGCAATTTCTTTACAATTCTTCCCTCTCTCATGAGGATTTCTTCATTGACCCTTATGCCAGGAGGGTCCTTCTGATCTGTTTCTATTGATTCTTGTGGCTTTAACTCTTGCAATTCTTGTTTGTCTTCCAAGGACTGTTTCAGAGTTTCAGCTGCTGGATTGCTTTCCTCCAAACACAGATGGCTACTATCATCCTTAGGTTTTTCAGGTTCTGGTTCAGGCTCAGATGCAGGTTTGAAAACATGGAAAATGAGCTGTTCATCATGTACTCTCAAAATTAGCTCTCCTTGTTCTATATCTATGAGCGCTCTAGTAGTGGCTAGAAATGGCCTTCCCAGAATGATAGGGTGTAAGTAGCTTTCCTCCATGTCCAAAATGACAAAGTCTGTGGGGAAGAAATAATTTCCCACTTTCACCAGCACATTCTCAACTACCCCTTCAGCTTGCTTTTGAGTTTTGTCAGCCAGTTGTATGATTACATCAGTGGATCTCACCTCATTCAGTTGTAGCCTCTTCATAAGAGTCAGAGGTATCACATTTATGCTAGCTCCTAGATCACAGAATCCTCTGTCAATTTTTGTTTCCCCTATGATGCAGGGGATATGAAAACTTCCTGGGTCTGTTTTCTTAGAGACTATGTCCTTCTTGATGAGGGCACTGCATTCTTTGTTCATTATTACAGTTTGTCCTCCCTTCAAAACTCTTTTCTTGCTCAGCAATTCCTTCAAATACTTGATGTGTGTAGGCATCTGCTGGAGAATCTCAAGAAAGGGAATATTGATATGGAGAGACTTAAATGTCTCTAAAAACCTTGAATATGTTTTCGTTTTTCACCTCCTCCTAACCTCTGAGGAAATGGTGCTTTTGGTTGGTATGTTTCCAGAATGCCTTTATTTTGCAGTTCCTTGGCTTGCTCAGTTTCACTTTCCTGCTTAGCTTCTTCCACACCTTCCTTCAAGATTTCTGGCTCCTGTTCTGAGGGTCTGATTCCTTCTTCTTCTGAGACTTCCTTCAATATGGTGATGGCCTTGCATTCTTCCCATCTCACTCCCTTTTGTTCCCCTTTAGGATTCTTTTCTGTGTCACTAGGGAACACTGCAGTTGACTTGGGGGCCTGTTGAGATAGCTCTCCTACTCGAGACTCCATCCTCTTGAGTTTTTCACCATGGTTCCTTAAGGTAGATCTCACATCATCCCTAAAGCTTTTCAACTCACTTATGTCCTGACCCATGTTTGCAAGCATTCCTTCTATCCTGTTTAATTGATCTTGAAATTGTTGGTTCGGATTAGGTTGGGCAGGTTGATTATTTTGGCCATGATATGGTGGTTGGGAGTAAGTGTTTTGTGTGGCTTGGTATGATCTTTGGTTGGAGTTTTGGTATGTGGAATTGTTATGTTGGTTGGGGTTGTAAGGTTTGTGGTTTTGTGATTGGGTTTGCTGGTTTCCCCACCCAAAGTTTGGGTGGTTTTTCCAGCCTGGGTTGTAAGTGTTGGAATGTGGATCATATGGTTGCCTTTGTTGATTTCCCACATAGTTGGCCTCTTCCCAATCACCTCCTTCAGTGCTTACTTCCTCTTGATCTTGTGTGTGTATTGCAGCCACTTGATTTGTTTCTAATTTCCTGGTGAGCTCTGCTAGTTGCTTGGCAAACACCTTATTTTGGGCTAGAATTGTATCAACATGGTTCAGCTCCATGACTCCCTTAGTGTTGTGTCTCTCTGAAGCATAGTAGTACTCATTCTCAGCCACTGTCTCAATCACTTCAATGGCTTCTTCCACAGTCTTTTTCCTGTTCAATGAACCTCCTGATGAATGGTCTACAGCCTTCCTTGATTCATAAGAAAGTCCATCATAGAAAATATGCAATTGCACCCAGTCATGGAACATGTCTGGTGGGCATTTCCTTGTCAAATCCTTGAACCTCTCCCATGCCTCGTAGAGAGTTTCACCATCTTGTTGTCTAAAAGTCTGAACCTCAGATCGAAGCCTATTGACCTTTTGTGGGGGGTAGAAACATGCCAGAAACTTGCTTTCCACCTCATCCCAGGTTGTTAGGCTCCCCCTTGGGAATGATTCCAGCCACTTAGCTGCCTTGTCCCTAAGTGAAAATGGGAACAAGAGCAGTTTATAGGCATCTTCCTGGACTCCATTGGACTTCACAGTGTCGCAAATTCTCAGGAATTTTGTGAGATGTTGGTTTGGATCTTCATTAGCACTCCCACCAAATGAACAATGATCCTCCACCAGTGATATTAGCTGTGGTTTGAGTTCAAAATTGTTGGCCTGAATGGGTGGTTTCTGAATGCTGCTACCACAATTCCCAGAGGTTGGGTTTATGTATGAACCAAGAACCCTCCTCTCGGCAATGGCATTGTTTCCATCAGCTCTCTCATGGTTGTGAACTTCTCTATCCATGTTGAGATCTAGAGCTTCCTCAAAATTGTCCTCAGATTCTCCTTCAGATTCTTCTTCTCTCAGTACTCTCTTCCCTCTTGCTTCCCTTCTAAGTTTATGAAGGGTCCTCTCTGGTTCGGTATATGGAGGAGTTGATGTCTCTCCTCTCCTACCTGTCATACAAGAACACAGCACAGGCAACAAACAAGTGAAATACTCTTGGTTAATGGAAGAGTATGGTTAGAGCAGTTGAGGAAGTAATTCAAATAGTTAGTGAGTCAGTGAGTTAGTTACTTGAATTTAAAGGCATAAAGAAAGAAAGCAAGTAACAGAGTGCAGAAATTAAAATTCAACAAGTAACTTGAACTGAATTAACAAAACAAGAAAAATGCTCAATCTAGTTAACTTCCAATTTGAGAATTGTCAATCGAAAACCAATCCCCGGCAACGGCGCCATAAACTTGATGCTACGATTTTAGGAAATTGCACGATCGGCAAAAATTCCTTCCGGCAAGTGCACCAGTTATCGTCAAGTAAAAACTCACAATAGAGTGAGGTCGAATCCCACAAGGATTGGTTGAGTGAGCAATTCGGATTAGAAGTGTGTTCTAGTTGAGCGGAATCAAGATTTAGATGAGAATTGCGGAATGTTAAATTGCATGAATTAAAGAGCGAGAAGCTAAATTGCTGAAATTAAAAAGGGATCGGGGTGATTGCATGAATTTAATTACAGAATGTAAAGAGAAAGTGGTAGATCAGAAATGGGGAATTCATTGGGTTTCAGGAGATATTGAGATCTCCGAATCAAAACATTTTTATCCCTTCCTCAACCAATGCATTCATTGAATTTTGCTTGGCAATCTTATATGATTGGATCCCAATCCCTTGGCTCACCAATTCTCTCTAAAAACAAACAAATTCCCAATCCCTTGGTTTAAATGTTCATAAGAAGAGATGATGCTCGATCACTGATTATACCACACAGTTTCATGAACCACAATTTGGTAGGATTACATGTCACAATATCCATCCAAACCCCAATCCAATTCACTGTGAGAAAGCTTCTCTAGCATGAATCCTCCATTCCTTTCCCAAGGTTCCGAAGGATTCCAATTATGGATAGTTTCTTTCCCAAGACAACTAACCAATGGAATTAGATCGAGAAGCTTTCTAACAAAATTCAAGAGAAAAGATTGAAGAAGAAGATAAAAACTATTATTGATTCATTGAATTACAATAGAGCTCCCTAACCCAATGAAAGGGGGTTTAGTGAGTCACAGCTCTGAATTCAATTACAAAAAGTATGAAAACTCCAAAAATGATCCAAAGTCCTCTTCTAACTTAAATTCTATCCTATTTATACACTTTCTAAATTGAGCTTCTGTTGTGTTTCTTGGGCTTTGAGGCCCTTCCCTGATTTCCTTTTGCTTTGGGTTTATGATCCATAATCCTGATGAGGCTGCTGATCCAATTCTGTAACATTCATTGAGCCAACTTAGTGATAATCAAGTAATGACACATGACTCAACAAATTGAAATTCCAGACTCATCAATTCTTCAGGCCCAATCCCATAAACCATGATATTCAATTGGGTTTCATACCAGAGTACGTTTAAGTTAATGTTTGTGCTCAAATGCTAACTTAAAACTGCAATATCTTTGACCCAGAAACCTTTTCAAATAGTGGCGTTTAAGTTGCAGTTTAAGCTTAAACTGCAACTTAAACGCCAGACACTTCCAGTGATGCCTTTTGTGGAAGCACGTTTAAGTTCCAGTTTAAGCTTAAACTGGAACTTAAACGTTGGACACTCCTGGAGGTGGTATAACTCAAGCACGTTTAAGCTTCAGTTTAAGGTTAAACTGAAGCTTAAACGTGGAAATGGAAGAAAGCAACCCTGGAGGGTAAAGTAGTCGAACACGTTTAAGCTTCAGTTTAAGGTTAAACTGAAGCTTAAACGTGGAAATGAAGAAAGCAACCCTGGAGGAGAATTTGGTCGAACACGTTTAAGCTTCAGTTTAAGGTTAAACTGAAGCTTAAACGTGGAAATGAAGAAAGCAACCCTGGAGGAGAATTTTGGTCGAACACGTTTAAGCTTCAGTTTAAGGTTAAACTGAAGCTTAAACGTGGAAATGAAGAAAGCAACCCTGGAGGAGAATTTTGGTCGAACACGTTTAAGCTCCAGTTTAAGGTTAAACTGAAGCTTAAACGTGGAAATGAAGAAAGCAACCCTGGAGGAGAATTTTGGTCGAACACGTTTAAGCTCCAGTTTAAGGTTAAACTGGAGCTTAAACGTGGAAATGGCTCCCTGGGGCATTTCTCATTTCTGGCGTTTAACTTCCAGTTTAAGGTTAAACTGGAGGTTAAACGCCACTTTCAGCCTTTCCTCAGCTTTCATGATTTTGGCGTTTAAGCTCCAGTTTAAGCTTAAACTGGAGCTTAAACGCCACTGATAGTTCCCAGCATTATATGGCTTGGCAGTTTAAGTTCCAGTTTAAGCTTAAACTGGAACTTAAACTCCACATGTGATATTCAAGCTTCCTTTATTGATTTTGTTGCTTCCTTGCCTAGCCTCTTCTTCCCTGAAGTCATCCAAACAACTGCATCAAAGTCTTGCAAAATTTCATGAGAAATCTTCCATTCATAGCATTCAAGTAATATAACTAAAAACTCATGGAATTTGCATCAAAATCATACTGTTTGGATGGTTCATTGCTTTGTTATTCATTTAACCATTCTTGGTTACTTTAAGCTCAAGAAAATGCATAAAACAACTAAAACTAACAGAAAAATGCTAGTGAAACTAGCCTAAGATGCCTTGGCATCAGAAATCCATAGAACTTGCAATTCTGTTGCATCAAAGAAACTAATTGAGGCTTAAGCTCAAAATTGTTTGCTCCAATGGCAAGGATTGAGATGCTTCTTCCATGGAAGTTGGAAGTTGGTGTAGTAAAATCACCAAGCACCTTCCTAGCATTGTTATTGTTGTTGGGTTCGGCCATTACTTCTTTTTTGAGACTCTTTGTAAGGTTTTCTCTGGATTGTTGTGCTTTAGCTTCTCTTAGCTTCTTCTTCAGAGTCCTTTCAGGTTCAGGGTCAGCTTCAACAAGAATGTTCTTGTCCTTGCTCCTGCTCATATAAAAAGAAGAGAATAGAAAAGGAAGAGGAATCCTCTATGTCACAGTATAGAAATTCCTTTATGTGAGTAGAAGAAGAGAAAAATAGAAGAATAATGTAGAGAAAAGGGATGAAGAATTCGAACATAGAGAGGGAGAGAGGGTTCGGATTATGAGAAGAAGAGAAGAGTGTTAGTGATTAAATAAATAAGTAGAAGAAGATGAGAGAGAGTTTTCGAAAATAATTAAAAGGAAAAGAAAAATATTTTTGTTTTTATTTTAAAATTTAGATAGAATTTGAAAATTAAGAGAAGAAATAAAATTAAAATTAAAATTTGAAACAATTAGTTAATTAAAAGAATTTTGAAAAAGGGTGAGGAGTTTTCGAAAATTAGAGAGAGAAAATTAGTTAGGTAGTTTTGAAAAAGATAAGAATTTTAAAAATCAAACAAAAAGTTAAGTGGTTAATTGAAAAATATTTGAAAATCAATTTTGAAAAGATAATATGTTAGAAAAGATTTTGAAATTAAAGTTTGAAAAAGATATGATTTCAAAAATATTTGATTAAAAAAGATATGATTTGAAAAAGATATGATTAAAAAGATATGATTGAAATTTATTTTGAAAAAGATTTGAAAAGAAAATTAAAAATATTTGATTTTTAAAATTAAAGTTGATGACTTGACTAATAAGAAACTAAAAGATATGATTTTAAAATTTAAAGATAGAACCTTTCTTAATAGGCAAGTAACAACTTGAAAGTTTTTGAATCAAAACATTTAAATGTTAGCATTAATTTGAAAATATGAAACAAAAGTAAGAAAAAGATTTTGAAAATCAAATTAAAAAAAAAATTTGAAAAACATGAAAAAAAATGAAAAAGATTTTATTTTTTAAAAAGTTTTGAAAAGATAGGATTTTTAAATTGAAATTTTGACTTGACTCATAAGAAACAACTAAATTTTAAATTTTTTTTTGACTAAGTCAATCCAAAATTTCAAAATTTATGAGGAAAATAAGGGAAAGATATTTTTTTATTTTTGAATTTTTAATGATGAGAGAGAAAAACAACAATTTGAAGCAAAACATAAAAAGCATGAATCAAAACAACTAATGCATGCAAGAACACTTTGAATGTCAAGATGAACACCAAGAACACTTTGAAGATCATGATGAACATCAAGAACATGTTTTTGAAAATTTTTAAGAAAAGAAAAACATGCAAGACACCAAACTTAGAAATTTTTACTGTTTAGACACTAATAATTCTAAAATGCATATAAAAAATAAGAAAAGACACAAAATAAGAAAAATTAAAGATCAAACAAAGAAAATCGTCAACAACAACTTGAAGATCATGAAGAACACATGCATGAATTTTTTGAAAATTTTTAGAAAATTAAAAAGATGCAATTGACACCAAACTTAAAAATTGACACTAAAACAAGAAACACAAATTTTTGGTTTTTATGATTTAAAACAATTTTTTTTGGATTTTTCGAAAATTATTTTGGAAAAACAAAAAAGAAGAAAAAATTTTGAAAGATTTTTGAAAACTTTTTGAAAATAAAATAAAGGTTGAAACAAGAAGAAAATTACCAAATCTGAGCAACAAAATGAACCGTCAGTTGTCCAAACTCGAACAATCCCCGGCAACGGCGCCAAAAACTTGGTGCACGAAATTGTTATCCCTTGGCATGACTCCAAAAACTTGGTGCACAATACCATGATTCACACGTCTCTTCACAACTTCACACAGCTGACCAGCAAGTGCATTGGGTCGTCCAAGTAATACCTTACGTGAGTAAGGGTCGATCCCACAGAGATTGTCGGCTTGAAGTAAGCTATGGTCATCTTGTAAATCTCGGTCAGGCGGATTCAAATGGTTATAGAGTTTGATAGTTAAAAGATAAATAAAAATAAAATAAAGATAGGGAAACTTATGTAATTCATTGGTGGGAATTTCAGATAAGCATATGGAGGTGCGTTATTCCTTCTGAATCTTTGCTTTCCTACTATCTTCATTCAATCATTCAAAATCCTTTCCATGGCAAGCTGTATATTGGGGATCACCGTTGTCAATGGCTACCTCCCATCCTCTCAGTGAAAATGGTCCTCTACGGTTTCTGTATGACTAATCAACTGTCGGATTTCTCGTCTCAGATGAAAAATACCAAGCACAACTACCGCATGGCTAATCAGCTGTTGGTTCTCACTTGTATTGGAATAGGATCCAATGATCCTTTTGCGTCTATCACTACACCCAACAGTCATGAGTTTGAAGCTCGTCACAGTCATCACTTCCCAGATCCTACTCAGAATACCACAGACAAGGTTTAGACTTTCTGGATCTCAGGAATGCTACCAATTGACTCTTGCCTATACCACGAAGATTCTAATCTCGGATTCAGATGCCCCATTGTCAGAGGGAAAACGATGTGAATCGTTGATTAGAGACCCAAGAGATTTGCATTCAAACTTGTTTTCATGTAGAACGGAAGTGTTTGTCAGGCACGCGTTCATAAGTGAGAATGGTGATGAGTGTCACTTGATCATCACATTCATCATGTTCTTGTGTGCGAATGAATATCTTAGAATAAGAATAAGCTTGTATTGAATAGAAGAACAATAGTACTTTGCATTAATACTTGAGGAACAGCAGAACTCCACACCTTAATCTATGGTGTGTAGAAACTCCACCGTTGAAAATACACACAAGTGAAAATAGTCTAGGCATTGCCGAGTGGCCAGCCTCCAAGTCTAAGGAAAAACGTTCCAAAGATTGATCCTCAAATCAAAGATGATCCAAAAGATATCAATACAATAGTAAAAAGTCCTATTTATACTAAACTAGTTACTAGGGTTTTCAGAGATAAGTAAATGATGCAGAAATCCATTTTGAGTGCAGGGAGGTCAGAATCTAACAGCATCTGCAGTCCTTTTTCAGCCTCTGAATCAGATTTTTGCTCAGGTCCCTCAATTTCAGTCTGAAAATACCTGAAATCACAAAAAAAATACACAAACTCATAGTAAAGTCCAGAAATGTGAATTTTATTTAAAAACTAATAAAAATATACTAGAAAGTAGCTAGATCCTACTAAAATCTACCTAAAAATAATGCCAAAAAGCGTATAAATTATCCCCTCATCACGTTTAAATGCCAGAAATCTTTCTTTACTGGGCGTTTTGAACGCCTAGCTTTTTCTCTATGATTCCTCTGCTGTATGTTCTGAATCTTCAATTCTTTGTATTATTGACTTGAAAAGACATAATTTTGAAATTTTTTTTGAATTTTTAACGATGATAGAGAAAAAATAATAGAATGTAATTAAGCATGAAGAACTAAGATCAAAACAAGGAATGCATGCAAGAACGCTTTGAATATCAAGATGAACACCAAGAACACTATGAAGTTCATGATGAACATCAAGAACATATTTTTGAAAATTTTTAAGAAAAGAAAGACATGCAAGACACCAAACATAAAAATTTTTATACTAGAGACACTAACAATTTGAGAATGCAAATGAGAAACAATAAAAGACACAAAACAAGAGAATTTAAAGATCAAACAAAGAAAATCATCAAGAAAAACTTGAAGATCAATGAAGAACACAAGAACATACTTTCGAAAAATGCAACAAGAATAAAGACATGCAATTGAAACCAAACTTAAAAATTGATACTTGACTCAAACAAGAAACACAAAAAATATTTTTGATTTTATGATTTTATAAATTTTTTTTATATTTTTTTTGTATTTTTTCGAAAATTATTTTGAAAAAGAAAATAAGAAACTCAAAATTTTTAATAAGAATTCTAGGAATTATGCAATGTTAGTCTAAAGCTTCAGTCTAGAAAGATTAGACATGGCTAGCCAAGCTTTAGCAGGACATTACATACAACAGCCAAATTGATGGGAATCAACTAGCTACTGTGATGATAAAAGCATCATCTGAAACTCTAGAATTCATTCTTAAAAATTCTGAAGAACAAAATAAATAAAAAAAATTACCTAATCTGAGCAACAAGATGAACTGTCAGTTGTCCAAACTCGAACAATCCCCGGCAACGATGCCAAAAACATGGTACACGAAATTGTGATCTCACACACTTTCTTCACAACTCTGCATAACTGACCAGCAAGTGCACTGGGTCGTCCAAGTAATACCTTACATGAGTAAGGGTCGATCCCACAGAAATTGTCAGCTTGAAGAAAGCTATGGTCATCTTGTAAATCTCAGTCAGGCAGATTCAAATGGTTATGGGATTTTGTTAATTAAAAGACAGATAAAACATAAAATAGGATAGAGATACTTATGTAATTCATTGGTAGAAATTTCAAATAAGCGTATGGAGATGCTTTGTTCCTTTTGAATCCATCCTTTCCTACTGCTTTCATCCAGTCATGCGTACTCCTTTCCATGGCAAGCTGTATATTGGGGGATCACCGTTGTCAACGGCTACCGTCTGTCCTCTCAGTGAAAATGGTCCGGCTATGGGTTATGTAGGGCTAATCATCTGTTGGTTCTCACGTGTGTTGGAATAAGATCCATTGATCTTTTTGCGCACTGTCACTGCACCCAGCACTCATGAGTTTAAAGCTTGTCACAGTCATCCCATCCCAGATTCTACTCGGAATACCACAAACAAGGTTTAGACTTTCTGGATCTCAAGAATGCTGCCAATTGATTCTAGCTTATACCACGAAGACTCTGATCTCACAGAATGGAAGGCTCTGTTGTCAGGAGATACAACCATGCGTCATGGACCAGGAGGCCAAGAGATATATATTCAAGCTTATTTTCAGGTAGAACGGAAGTGGTTGTCAGGCACACGTTCATAAGTGAGAATGATGATGAGTGTCACTTGATCATCACATTCATCATGTTGAAGTTCGAATGAATACCTTAGAACAAGAATAAGCTCGAATTGAATAGAAAATAGTAGTAATTGCATTAATTCATGAGGAACAATAGAGCTCCACACCTTAATCTATGAGGTGTAGAAACTCCGCCGTTGAAAATACATAAGTGATGAAGATCCAGGCATGGCCGAATGGCCAGCCCCTTAAACGTGATCAAAAGATCAACAATGATACAAAGATCGTCTCCAAGATGATCTAAAGATCTCCCGATATAAATACAATAGTAAAATAATGCAAAATCCACTTCCGGGGCCCACTTAGTGTGTGCTTGGGCTGAGCATTGAAGCTTTCACGTGCATAGGCTTTTCTTGGAGTTAAACACCAGCTCTGGTGCCATTTTGGGCGTTTAACTCCAGCTTTTATGCCAGTTCTGGCGTTTATCACCAGAAAAGGGTCTCTGGCCAGAATTTTGATGCCAATTTGGGCCATCAAATCTCAGGTAAAGTATGGACTATTATACATTGCTGGAAAGCCCAAGATGTCTAATTTCCAACGCAATTGAGCCCATTCCAATTGGGCTTCTGGATCTCCAAAAAATTTATTTTGAGTGAAGGGAGGTCATAATCCAACAGCATATGCAGTCCTTTTTCAGCCTCTGAATCAGAGTTTTGCTCAGGTCCCTCAATTTCAGCCAAAAAGTACCTAAAATCACAGAAAAACACACAAACTCGTAGTAAAGTTCAGAAATGTGATTTTTGCATAAAAACTAATAATTATATACTAAAAACTATCTAAATCATACTAAAAAATACCTAAAAACAATGCCAAAAATCGTATAAATTATCCGCTCATCACTTATCAAAGGTCATGGTACCTATGGTACAAGGAATTAAGAAGCGTCCGAGATCTGGTTTCTTCTAAGGTATCTTCTGCTGAACCAAGACATTGAGTTCCTTGGTGAGCATTGGAGGTTTTTCCTCCAATATCTCTATGCAATATAGCTTGGCAGTCAGCTTCATGAGAATTCCTAGGTGTCGGGCAACTTGATCTTCTCTAGTTTCCTCTACCTAATCAGAGGAGGAGTACTCTTCAGATTCTATAATTTTCAACCAAGCATTCAAGGGAACTTCAATGGGCTCCTCATGAACCTTTGGTTCCATCAGTTCTTCAATAGGAGAGTTTTCAATGGGCTTGGGATACCCAACTACTCTTGTTGTGGCATTCAATGCCAGGACCTGCGTTTCTTTGGGCGTTGAATGCCCAGCTTGTGTCCCACTACTGGCGTTCAACACTAGATGTTGTGTGGTGCGCGAAATTGTGAACAATACTTTTCACAACTCTCATAATCCCCGGTCATGAACCCCAAAAACTTGGTGTTCAATACCATGGCATTACACAACTTCGCACAACTAACCAGCAAGTGCACTGGGTCGTCCAAGTAATAAACCTTACGCGAGTAAGGGTCGATCCCACGGAGATTGTTAGTATGAAGCAAGCTATGGTCATCTTGTAAATCTTAGTCAGGCAAACTCAAATGTATATGATGATGAACGAAAATAAACAATAAGATAAAGATAGAGGTGCTTATGCAATTCATTGGTAGGAACTTCAGATAAGCGCATGAAGAAATGGCAAGCTTATGTAGGGTTTCACCGTTGTCAATGGCTACCTCCCATCCTCTCAGTGAAAACGCTGCCTATGCTCTGTCACAGCATGGGTAATCATCTGTCGGTTCTCGGTCAGGCCGGAATAGAATCCATCGATTCTTTTGCGTCTGTCACTAATGCCCCGCCTGCTAGGAGTTTGAAGCACGTCACAGTCATTCAATCATTGAATCCTACTCAGAATACCACAGACAAGGTTAGACCTTCCGGATTCTCTTGAATGCCGCCATCAGTTCTAGCCTATACCACGAAGACTCTGATCTCACGGAATGGTTGGCTCGTTTGTCAGACGAGCACTCGGTTGTCAGGCGATCAACCATGCATCGTGCAATCAGGAATCCAAGAGATATTCACCCAATCGAAGGTAGAACGGAGGTGGTTGTCAGTCACACGTTCATAGGTGAGAATCATGATGAGTGTCACGGATCATCACATTCATCAAGTTGAAGAACAAGTGATATCTTAGAACAAGAACAAGCGGAATTGAATGGAAGAACAATAGTAATTGCATTAATACTCGAGGTACAGCAGAGCTCCACACCTTAATCTATGGTGTGTAGAAGCTCCACCGTTGAAAATACATAAGAACAGGGTCCAGGCATGGCCGAATGGCCAGCCTCCCAATGATCTAAGATAGCATAAAAATGAAGATAGCTACCCCTCGATGTCTCAATACAATAGTAAAAGGTCCTACTTATAGAAAACTAGTAGCCTAAGGTGTACAGAAATGAGTAAATGACATAAAAATCCACTTCCGGGCCCACTTGGTGTGTGCTTGGGCTGAGCAATGAAGCATTTTCGTGCAGAGACCTCTCTTGGAGTTAAACGCCAGCTTTTATGCCAGTTTGGGCGTTTAACTCCCATTTTGGTGCCAGTTCCAGCGTTTAACGCTGGGATTTCTGAGGGTGACTTTGAACGCCGGTTTGGGCCATCAAATCTTGGGCAAAGTATGAACTATCAAATATTGCTGGAAAGCCCAGGATGTCTACTTTCCAATGCCGTTGAGAGCGCACCAATTGGGCTTCTGTAGCTCCATAAAATTCACTTCGAGTGCAGGGAGGTCAGAATCCAACAGCATCTGCAGTCCTTTTTAGTCTCTGAATCAGATTTTTGCTCAGGTCCCTCAATTTCAGCCAGAAAATACCTGAAATCACAGAAAAACACACAAACTCATAGTAAAGTCCAGAAAAGTGAATTTTAACTAAAAACTAATAAAAATATACTAAAAACTAACTAGATCATACTAAAAACACACTAAAAACAATGCCAAAAAGCGTACAAATTATCCGCTCATCACAACACCAAACTTAAATTGTTGCTTGTCCCCAAGCAACTAAAAATCAAATAAGATAAAAAGAAGAGAATATGCAATGAATTCCAAAAACATCTGTGAAGATCAATATTAATTAGATGAGCGGGGCTTTTAGCTTTTTGCCTCTGAATAGTTTTGGCATCTCACTCTATCCTTTGAAATTCAGAATGATTGGCTTCTTTAGGAACTTAGAATCCAGATAGTGTTAATGATTCTCCTAGTAAAGTATGATGATTCTTGAACATAGCTACTTTTTGAGTCTTGGCCGTGGCCCAAAGCACTCTGTCTTCCAGTATTACCACCGGATACATACATGCCACAGACACATAATTGGGTGAACCTTTTCAGATTGTGACTCAGCTTTGCTAGAGTCCCCAACTAGAGGTGTCCAGGGTTCTTAAGCACACTCTTATTGCCTTGGATCACAACTTTATTTCTTTCTTTTTTTTTTCTCTTTCTCTTTTTTTTTCGTTTTCTCTATTTTTTTTCATTGCTTTTTCTTGCTTCAAGAATCATTTTAATGATTTTTCAGATCCTCAGTAACATGTCTCCTTTTTCATCATTCTTTCAAGAGCCAACATTCATGAACCACAAATTCAAGATACATATGCACTGTTTAAGCATACATTCAGAAAACAAAAATATTGCCACCACATCAAAATAATCAAACTGTTATAAAATTCAAAATTCATGCAATTCTTTCCTTTTCAATTTAAGCACGTTTTTATTCAAGAAAGGTGATGGATTCATAGGACATTCATAACTTTAAGGCATAGACACTAAGACACTAATGATCACAAGACACAAACATAGATAAACATAAGCACTAGAATTCGAAAAACAGAAGAATAAAGAACAAGGAAATCAAAGAATGGGTCCACCTTAGTGATGGCGGCTCTTCCTTCCTCTTGAGGATCCTATGGAGTGCTTGAGCTCCTCAATGTCTCTTCCTTGTCTTTGTTGGTCCTCTCTCATGATTCTTTGGTCTTCTCTAATTTCATGGAGGATGATGGAGTGTTCTTGGTGCTCCACCCTTAGTTGTCCCATGTTGGAACTCAATTCTCCTAGGGAGGTGTTTAATTGCTCCCAATAGTTTTGTGGAGGAACGTGCATCCCTTGAGGAATCTCAGGGATCTCGTGATGAGTGGGGTCTCTTGTGTGCTCCATCCTCTTCTTAGTGATGGGCTTGTCCTCATCAATAGGGGTGTCTCCCTCTATGTCAACTCCAACTGAATAACAGAGGTGACAAATGAGATGAGGGAAGGCTAACCTTGCCAAGGTAGAGGACTTGTCCGCCACCTTATAGAGTTCTTGGGCTATAACCTCATGAACTTCTATTTCTTCTCCAATCATGATGCTATGGATCATGATAGCCCGGTCTATGGTAACTTCGGACCGGTTGCTAGTAGGAATGATTGAGCGTTGTATAAACTCTAACCATCCTCTAGCCACGGGCTTGAGGTCATGCCTTCTCAATTGAACCGGCTTCCCTCTTGAATCTCTCTTCCATTGGGCGCCCTCTTCACATATAACTGTGAGGACTTGGTCCAACCTTTGATCAAAGTTGACCCTTCTAGTGTAAGGATGTTCATCTCCTTGCATCATGGGCAAGTTGAACGCCACCCTCACACTTTCCGGACTAAAATCCAAGTATTTCCCCCGAACCATAGTAAGATAATTCTTTGGATCCGGGTTCACACTTTGATCATGGTTCTTGGTGATCCATGCATTGGCATAGAACTCTTGAACCATCAAGATTCCGACTTGTTGAATGGGGTTGGTAAGAACTTCCCAACCTCTTCTTCGGATCTCATGTCGGATCTCCGGATATTCACCCTTTTTGAGTGAAAAAGGGACCTCGGGGATCACCTTTTTCAAGGCCACAACTTCATAGAAGTGGTCTTGATGCACCCTTGAGATGAATCTTTCCATCTCCCATGACTCGGAGGTGGAAGCTTTTGCCTTCCCTTTCCTCTTTCTAGAGGTTTCTCTGGCCTTGGATGCCATAAATGGTTATGGAAAAACAAAAAGCAATGCTTTTACCACACCAAACTTAAAAGGTTTGCTCGTCCTCGAGCAAAAGAAGAAAGAAGAGAGTAGAAGAAGAAGAAATGAGGGGAAAGGGAATGGCTTTTGTTTTCGGCCAAGAAGGGGAGAAGTGGTGTGTATGTTGTGTGAAAATAAAGGAGTGAAGGAGGGTTTATATAGGAGAAGGGGAAGGGTAGGGTTCGGCCATTTGAGGGTGGGTTTGGGTGGGAAAGTGGTTTGAATTTGAATGGTGAGGTAGGTGGGGTTTTATGAAGGATGGATGTGAGTGGTGAAGAGAAAGATGGGATTTGATAGGTGAAGGGTTTTTGGGGAAGAGGTGTTGAGGTGATTGGTGAATGGGTGAAGAAGAGAGAGAGTGGTAGGGTAGGTGGGGATCCTGTGGGGTCCACAGATCCTGAGGTGTCAAGGAAAAGTCATCCCTGCACCAAATGGCGAACAAAATCACGTTTTTAGCCATTTCTGGCGTTAAACGCCAGGCTGGTGCCCATTTCGCCCGGCGTTTAACGCCAGTCTGGTGCCCCTTTCTGGCGTTAAATGCCCAGAATGGTGCCAGACTGGGCGTTAAACGCCCAGAATGGTGCCAGACTGGGCGTTAAACGCCCAACAGCTAACCTCACTGGCGTTTAAACGCCAGTGGGTGCGTCCTCCAGGGTGTGCTGTTTTTCTTCCTGTTTTTCATTCTGTTTTTGCTTTTTTCATTGATTTTGTGACTTCTCATGATCATCAACCTACAAAAAAGAGATAATAACAAAATAAAATAGATAAAATATAACATTGGGTTGCCTCCCAACAAGCGCTTCTTTAATGTCATTAGCTTGACAGAGGGCTCTCATGGAGCCTCAGAAATGCTCAGAGCTATGTTGGAACCTCCCAACACCAAACTTAGAGTTTGAATGTGGGGGTTCAACACCAAACTTAGAGTTTGGTTGTGGCCTCCCAACACCAAACTTAGAGTTTGACTGTGGGGGCTCTGTTTTGCTTTGTTTTGAGGGAAGCTCTTCATGCTTCCTCTCCATGGTGATAGAGGGATATCCTTGAGCTTTAAACACCAAGGATTCTTCATTCACTTGAATGATCAACTCTCCTCTATCATCATCAATCACAGCCCTTGCAGTGGCTAGGAAGGGTCTGCCAAGGATGATGGACTCATCCATGCACTTCCCAGTCTCTAGGACTATGAAATCAGTAGGGATGTAATGGTCTTCAACTTTAACCAGAACATCCTCTACAAGTCCATGGGCTTGTTTTCTTGAATTGTCTGCCATCTCTAGTGAGATTTTTGCAGCTTGCACCTCAGAGATCCCTAACTTCTCCATTACAGAGAGGGGCATGAGGTTTACACTTGACCCTAAGTCACACAAGGCCTTCTTGAAGGTCATGGTGCCTATGATACAAGGTATTGAAAACTTCCCAGGATCCTGTCTCTTTTGAGGCAGTTTCTGCCTAGACAAGTCATCCAGTTCTTTGGTGAGCAAAGGGGATTCATCCTCCCAAGTCTCATTTCCGAATAACTTGTCATTTAGCTTCATGATTGCTCCAAGGTATTTAGCAACTTGCTCTTCAGTGACATACTCATCCTCTTCAGAGGAAGAATACTCATCAGAGCTCATGAATGGCAGAAGTAAGTCCAATGGAATCTCTATGGTCTCAGTTTGAGCCTCAGATTCCCATGGTTCCTCATTAGGGAACTCATTGGAGGCCAGTGGACGCCCAGTGAGGCCTTCCTCAGTGGCGTTCACTGCCTCTTCTTCCTCCCAAAATTCGGCCATGTTGATGGCCTTGCACTCTCCTTTTGGATTTTCTTCTGTATTGCATGGAAGAGTACTATGAGGGAGCTCAGTAATTTTCTTGCTCAGCTGACCCACTTGTCCTTCCAAATTTCTAATGGAGGACCTTGTTTCAGTCATGAAACTTTGAGTGGTTTTGATTAGATCAGAGACCATGGTTGCTAAGTCAGAGGTATTCTGCTTAGAACTCTCTGTCTGTTGCTGAGAAGATGATGGAAAAGGCTTGCTATTGCTAAACCTGTTTCTTCCACCATTATTGTTATTGAAACCTTGTTGAGGTCTCTGTTGATCCTTCCATGAAAGATTTGGATGATTTCTCCATGAAGGATTGTAGCTGTTTCCATAGGGTTCTCCCATGTAATTTACCTCTTCCATTGAAGGATTCTCAGGATCATAGGCTTCTTCCTCAGATGAAGCTTCCTTAGTACTGCTTGGTGCATTTTGCATTCCAGACAGACTTTGAGAAATCATATTGACTTGTTGAGTCAATATTTTATTCTGAGCCAATATGGCATTCAGAGTGTCAATCTCAAGAATTCCTTTCTTCTGACTAGTCCCATTGTTTACAGGATTTCTCTCAGAAGTGTACATGAATTGGTTATTTGCAACCATTTCAATCAGTTCTTGAGCTTCAGTAGGCGTCTTCTTCAGATGAAGAGATCCTCTTGCAGAGCTATCCAAAGACATCTTGGATAGTTCAGAGAGACCATCATAGAAAATACCTATGATGCTCCATTCAGAAAGCATATCAGAAGGACACTTTCTGATTAATTGTTTGTATCTTTCCCAAGCTTCATAGAGGGATTCTCCTTCCTTCTGTCTGAAGGTTTGGACTTCCACTCTAAGCTTACTCAATTTTTGAGGTGAAAAGAACTTTGCCAAGAAGGCATTGACTAGCTTTTCCCAAGAGTCCAGGCTTTCTTTAGGTTGTGAGTCCAACCATGTCCTAGCTCTGTCTCTTACAGCAAAAGGGAATAGCATAAGTCTGTAGACCTCAGGGTCAACCCCATTAGTCTTGACAGTGTCATAGATTTGCAAGAACTCAGCTAAGAATTGATGAGGATCTTCCAATGGAAGTCCATGGAACTTGCAATTCTGTTGCATCAGAGAAACTAATTGAGGCTTAAGCTCAAAGTTGTTTGCTCCAATGGCAGGGATAGAGATGCTTCTCCCATAGAAGTCGGGAGTAGGAGTAGTAAAGTCACCCAGCACCTTCCTTGCATTGTTGGCATTGTTGTTTTCGGCTGCCATGTGTTCTTCTTCTTTGAAGAATTCGGTCAGGTCCTCTAAAGAGAGTTGTGCTTTGGCTTCTCTTAGCTTTCTCTTCAAGGTCCTTTCAGGTTCAGGATCAGCCTTTACA
This sequence comes from Arachis hypogaea, assembly GCF_003086295.3. Classification (NCBI taxonomy): domain Eukaryota; kingdom Viridiplantae; phylum Streptophyta; class Magnoliopsida; order Fabales; family Fabaceae; genus Arachis; species Arachis hypogaea. The sequence goes on from NC_092039.1 coordinate 92,891,075, forward strand.
AGAATTCCTTTGTCTTTTGATGAGCGGATAATTTGTATGCTTTTTGGCATTGTTTTTAGTATGTTTTTAGTATGATCTAGTTAGATTTTAGTATATTTTTATTAGTTTTTAGCTAAAATTCACTTTTCTGGACTTTACTATGAGTTTGTGTGTTTTTCTATGATTTCAGGTATTTTCTGGCTGAAATTGAGGGTCCTGAGCAAAAATCTGATTCAGAGACCAAAAAGGACTGCAGATGCTGTTGGATTCTGACCTCCCTGCACTCGAAGTGGATTTTCTGGAGCTACAGAAGCCCAATTGGCGCGCTCTCAACGGCATTGGAAAGTAGACATCCTGGGCTTTCCAGCAATATATAATAGTCCATACTTTGCCCAAGATTTGATGGCCCAAACCGGCGCTTAAAGTCACCTACAGAAATTCCAGCGTTAAACGCCGGAACTGGCATAAAATTTGGAGTTAAACGCCCAAACTGGCATGAGAACTGGCGTTTAACTCCAGAAAAGATCTCTACACGAAATTCCTTCATTGCTCAGCCCAAGCACACACCAAGTGGGCCCGGAAGTGGATTTTTCTGTCATTTACTCATTTCTGTAAACCTTAGGACACTAGTTTACTATTTATAGGATCTTTTGACATTGTATCAGTATCGGATGCAACCTTTTGATGACCTTATGACATTTTTACATGTTTTCTTCCACAGCATGAGTCTCTAAACCCCATGGTTGGGGGTGAGGAGCTCTGCCGTGTCTTGATGGATTAATGCAATTACTACTGTTTCTCATTCAATCATGCTTGCTTCCATTCTAAGATAATACTTGTTCTTAATCCGAATGAATGTGATGATCCGTGACAATCATCATCATTCTCAATCATGAACGTGTGACTGACAACCACCTCCGTTCTACCTTAGATTAAGTAGTTATCTCTTGGATTCTTTAACCGGAATCTTCGTGGTATAAGCTAGACTGATGGCGGCATTCAAGAGAATCCGGAAGGTCTAAACCTTGTCTGTGGTATTCTGAGTAGGATTCAATGATTGAATGACTGTGACGTGCTTCAATCTCCTGAAGGCGGG